>NW_027436266.1:0-158000 GCF_964199755.1 Larus michahellis
GCTGGAAGGCACATTTTCAAGCTCATCCAGTCCAACTCCCCTGCCGTGGGTAGGGGCATCTCTCACTAGCAGCCCCAGGCTGCTCAAAGCCCCGTCCAACTGACCTGGAACACTTCCAATGATGAGGCATCCACCAGTATCCCCAGGCCATCTATCAAACCCTTATCTCTCCAATTCAGTGGCGAGAATGATATGGTAAAAGTATAAAAATATTCATAACATGGTCTTACTGCAGCATGCAAAAAAAGCCATACGTGTGTGTGCTAACCTACTTTTCTGTACTGAGTAAAGAGGAATATATTCACGTACACCTATCTGATCACATATAAAAACTAGATCATATATATAAATAAAATGCCATGAAATAAAAACAAATATTGAGAAGTCAACAAAAAAATTTGTTTGGCAAAGCTTGGCTGCAAATCAATTTCCTATTAGTAAATCACTTTTAGTCTTGTAAGACAGCAACTCAGTAATCAATTGGCAATCCAGATAAACACACATACTATTTGTATACCGTAATATTTATCTGTTCTGTTATGTGAGATCTGTTTCAGGCATTTAAAAACACATTATGTGGCATTTCACAAACTATCAGGAATTAAGCAAACAATTATTGTTTATAACTGTTAATTATTAAGCAAACATTATGCAATACATTTCAAAAAAGCACGATGAAATGTTTTACCTAAAACAGCAATAATTTGCCACTGCATGCATATTAAATATTTTTGCATCAAAACTTCTAGGGCTAATCATCCATAAAAGTAGCAGAATTTCGGTCACGAAGGCCCATCTCTATAAAAGAGAATGTGCTTATTGGGGATACTTACTTGGGTTCTTAAGGTAAAGACAATCTATTTTTGATGCAAGATGGGAGTCCGCCTTTTGAATATTTAAAAGATAATACTTTTATTGAATTTTTTTTGTACTTTACTTTTTTCAGTTAGGTGACAACAAGGCATTACAAAAATTATTCACATGAAAGTGGCTTGAGTTCATAACCTGGTACACCATTCCCTGTGGAGATCACGTTTAGTAGCAGGTAACTTGGTGGCTTTAATTCCACAAGTAAACCAGTTCATCAAAACTCTATTAAAATGTATTAAAAAAAGGAATGAAAAGAAATAAAAAACATTACAAATATGAAACAGTAAGTCACAAAAAGCCTTGTTATTATTTAGTGAAATATTAATGGATGGTCAGCTCCATTCAGTTTCTCTTTTATGTAAAATAAATAAAGGATACAAACCGAAGATGATAAAGATCAGACAAACTTCTACATTCCACAACTTCCTTAGCAATAACTTCAGCTAGCTGAAAGATGGGAAGAATCAAGTGGGGGCAAAAAATTTTCTGTAGTTCTTTAGATAAAAGGTCCATAAAATACAAAGTGCATGTCTGAAAAGAAATTATTTTATTTCAATCAGTGAATAAATTTTAAATTAACAATTACATCTTCAGTTCCAAATTTTAAACAAAAAAAAAAAAAAAAGTTAAACAAACTTTCAAACTGAAAAAGCAGCTAGGTACACAGAAAGCCAGTGAATTTATTCTGTAAGTTAAGTTCATTTCAGAATGCAGAGGATAGGCTAACACTTTGGGAAGTATTAATGAATACTATGATGAGGAAGTATTTTTGACAGCTGTCTGAACATACCCTTTATCGCACCAACAGAAAAACTGAAATGCAACATAGTTCTCTGCTACTCATTTTTTTCCTGAATAATAAATGCTCTAGTATTTTGAGAAGTATACTTACAGGTTTTGGGAAATTATCCCAGTTAATACCGTAACTATTTGTTTTCTGTTTAAAAGTATCTCTGATTTCATCGGGACAGTCATAATGAGCCCATTCTTCCACACTTGCTGGTAAGGTATGAACCGATCCTTTCCCTTTAGGCTTCTCTTTCACAACAGAGAGTTCAACCTATAATAAAAAACAAGAACATTTATGAGGCCAAATTAACATTCTTATTGGTATTAAATATCTACATAACTTTAAAAAAAAAAAAAGCTATCTGCTTAATATCTTTTGAAGTATCATCTCTTTTTTTTTTTTTTTTTTTGACTTCTAGACTGTGGGTTTTACAAAACAGGAGCATTTTGACCACTGCAACAAACAAAACAAAAGAAAAAATATCTGTAAATTTATGACCTGTCAAGTCCACACAATCAAGAGTGAAGGTATGATATACAGATATACAGACTCACAGAGAAATTCTTCACAGACTATGGGAGTCTTTACAGGAAAATATCTGAACTATTCAACAAATGAGCCCCGGGAAACATCTCTCAGGAGGAGATCATTGTTTTAATTCCACAGGAAAGGGTTCTTACTTGTTTCTCTTTCTTTTTGCCTTTCTCTTTTTTAGGAGCAATTATTGACCGTGCCTTCTGAGGAGCTGTAAATTGTGAAGACTTTGATAATTCTTTTGTAATAGGTTCTGATGCTGACAACGATACCTAGATAACCAAATAGTTACAGTTAATTATTTCCTTTTTTCAATAATAATGTCAATTTCTAGTAATAATGATTATTCACCATAAGTCACTATCTACCGTTATTAACAATCGTCACATAACATGTTATGTTTGCGTAAGAGCTTTCTTCAGAAAACTAAAATTTCAAAGACTCCCAGATGCTCGCACTGTTTGTACCAGCATTTAGGATGATCATGAAAAGCACTTCATCAGCTGAGAAGATGACATCATCCTTGCGATAAATACTACTGCTACTTTTTTAACCTATATGGTTGCGAATTCAATTCTTTTTTTTTTTAACTGCTAGTCTAGATCTCTTAATCTTCTACAAAGCATGAATCTTATATCAAAGTAATCTGTAAGACTGCAAAGATCCACTCTGTTCTCCTTCTGGATTAGTATTCCATAACGCTATGAATGAATGTTATAGAAAATATATTTCTAAATTTCTATGCATCCATTGAAAACATCCATTGAAAGCATCCATTGAAAATTTCTCTGTGCATACAATAGCACAGCTTCTGATCTTACCTAAAATAAATACAAAAACCCACAATGATTTGAGAAGATGAATATATTTTGCTGGAGGGCTCAAAAGTAGAACACAAAATATGAACAAAAGATCATGCTGGATGCTGCACAACTTGTGAAAATTTCAAATTAAAGGCAACACATGTCTTCAAAAAAAAAATCAGAGGCAGCTGATTTGGCTTGGATTATTTAGGTTTTCAGAGAACATTTTAATATCTTCTACAGAGTTATTTACGGAGTCCTAAACACTTGAGAGCCTGCTTAGAAATGGACATCTGCAGTTGTCTGCTTTACTTTGTACTCCAAAACAAGGTTAAGCTGTCATATAGTACTTCTATTCCTTTAATGCCACATGGTTATCCTTTTTTTCACAGTACTCTTCAGCTGTAAATATGAGTTTTTAGAATTACTGTCATTGTCCTACAACTGGCACTGACATTAACTCTAATTTGCTTTATTTTTAATAGTTTGTTCAAACAGTAATACTCCTTTCAGGTTTTTTTTCTTCTATTAAGACACTCAGACAATCAAGTTCAGGATATTAAAAATTATGCTTATACAAAATCTGAAAATATCAATAGTCAATTTTTATTTTTCAAATTCCTGTCTTCCATCAATTGTTAGAGTCTAAACTGATTTCACAATGAAAACCTGATCATAATTACCACAAGAGTAACACATTGCAGGTTTTTACAGCTACTTAGAATAAAATTGTGCACAAGCTATGGTTTACCAATCTAGTTGATATGTCCTATGTAAGATTATTTCTATAATGATTTGCCGCATTACTATTGTCAAGTATCGATTTAGTCTCTTCAAAAATTTACTTATATTTAATATATAATTGTTTTCCTATGATTTTTGTTATGATTCTCAATAGCCATTTAAATTAGGCATTCATATCAATGAGAAATGAGATATATTTGTTTGATTTGAAACGCTGTAATAATCAAAAAGTGATTAGAGAATAATAATTGGTGGTCACTGCCTGCCTACACTTTTTCTCAAAACTTTACAAATGAATCAACACCTGCATTTAATTTAACTGTCACACAATTCCTTTCAGTCAAATGACAGCCCCTTTGATTCAACCTAAGTGAAGGTCCATCTGTAATTACTGTTCCTCAGAAACGTCGGCGATGTCCTCAGCATGTATTCTGCCACTACTGACATTCTTTAACAATTACAAATACAAAATTTTAGAACCTTGGAGTACGTTCATACGTTTTGTGCCAAGAGAAACAATGGGCCACTGCTTTTATCCTTAGTCTCTTCTCTGTTTTCCTGAGAGAAAAATTCTTGTTTAATCCTTAAAACTGAGAAAATACGCTAACTATACCATAAAATTGGAAATTCTAAAGACGTAGTTAAAACACCAAATGAACAGCTGTTACCATAATTACACAGGATAACTTGAAATATACTGGCCACGTTATAACATAACATAACATAAAACATAACATAAACCACAACATAACATAAACCACAACATAACATAAACCACAACATAACATAACACAACCTCACCTGCCAGATCCGGACAATACAAGCATATGCCATCAAACAGTGCTGCTGATGAAAAGGAGAACTATGACCAGAAATTAAAGCCATTAATGTCTGTACTCTGAACAAAGCTTCCAGTTGTTTAATATTACTAAAATCTTCCAAATTAATTTGGGGCATGGTATCATTTAATCCAATGTCTATCTTCAAATTTTCTGTAAGCGAAAATTTTGGTGTTGTACTTCTTTCTGTTAAAAAACAAATAACATGCACACAGTGACAGTATTTAAAAATGTATTCAAAAGTTAAAATTTCTGAATTGAAAATGAAAATATTTATGGAAACAAACAGAAACATGGAAACCCATCTACTGACTGTCGTCTTTTGGTGACGCAATGCTACTTGTACCATGTTTTTAATGAATAAAATAACAGATACGTATATTAAATGATGTAAGTCTGACACAAATTAAATCCACAGCAAACACACTTTAATTATGTCTTCTTGAAAATAAATCTGTGGTAAAGACAGTCTAGCTTACTAATTTCAGATACTTAAGTAGTCTTACAGTCAAATCAGAATCCTCTTGATCCTGGCTAGAAGCCATGGTGGCATAGAAGCCATGGTGACCATACGCCATGTCCTGACTACCAGTAGCCTAGTCAGCACGAAGTGTATTTGGCCAGCACTCGTGCAAAACAGAAACAGGCAATAATCCACTAACAGATGGGTCAATGTCAACTAAGTCGAGAACACAGCTCAAGGTCATCCCTGTGTCTGTAATGAGGTATCTGAATGGCTCTTGATGGCAACTTCAGAAGATACTCTGCTACTCAATCCTCTCCTTTGTGCCGTATAATTCCAGTAATTTTTCAGTAAACACTGATGTTTTATACAAATTCCAACTCTGCTTGAAGTTCAGCCCAAAACCAAGTCATCAGCAGATTTTCAGCTTAAAGTGAAGTACTGTTAAATGTCTTAAAGTGAAGACACTGTTGTCTTTCAACATCAAATTGATGTTCTACAAGATAAAGCAGAGTGCAGTAACATAACACCTATGACATAATCCAATGACTGTTACAGATGAAGTTATTAAAGTAACAAGCAAATTGAGTGAATTCTGAGCGTGACTAACACAGTATAAAGTTAGGTAAAGGGACAGTTCAGCAGATTAATTTTATTTTTTCCTAATAAAAGACAGATGGCAAGATACAGACAGGATAGGTGACCTGCGAAATTGGCAGGAAACTGGCTAACAGGCTGCACTCAGATGATGGTGATCAAGGGTTTTCACTCAGGCTGACAGCTTGTCACAAGTGGGGTCCCCCAGGGATCAGTACCCACGCTGTTCAACATCTTCATAAATGATCTGGACGATGGGACTGAAAGCATCCTCACGCAAGTTTGCTGATGACACCAAACTGGCTGGTGAGGTGGACACGTCAGCAGGAAGAGCCTTCTTACAGAGAGACCAGGACAGACTGGAAAAGTGGGCTAGAAAGAACTGTATGAAGTTTAACAAAGACAAGTGCAAGGGACAATACAACCAACGAGCCCAGTACATACTAGGATCTGTGTAGCTGGGGAGCAGCATTGCTGAAAGGGACTTGGATCCTGGTGGACAACAAGCTGAACATGAGTCAGCAGTGTGCTGCTACAGCAATGAAGACAAGGTGGGTCATGGGCTGCATCAGCAGGGCGTTACTAGCAGAGGCACAGATGTTGACCACCCCACCTACTGTCCTCAGTGCTTGTAAGGCTGCAGCTGGAATACTGTGTCCAGTTATGGTCCTCACAAATTAAAAAAGACACAGACGGACCAGACAGAGTTCAAAGTAGGGCCACAAAGATGATCAAAGGGCTGGAGAACCTGCCCTATGAAGAAAGTCTTAAGGAGTTACGTTTTTTTCACCCTGGAGAAGAGACGACTCAGGGGGACCTCATTACAGTTTTCCAGTACTTAAAGGGCAGCTACAAAGAGGACAGAGGCTCTCTCTTCACAAGAAGCCACGCAGAGGGGACAAGGGGCAATGGATACAAGTTACACTGGGAGAGTTTTATCTTGATATAAACAAAAATTTTTACAGTGAGAGCAATCTATCGGTGGAACAACCTCCCCAGGGACGTGGAGTCCCCATCACTGGAGGTTTTCAAGACACAGCTGTCAGGGTGCTAGATAATCTCATCGAGGCTCCCTTTTCCACAGAAGGTTGGACCAGGTGATCTTTTGAGGTCCCTTCAAACATGGGCTGTTTTATATTTTAATCTAATTTTTCTTATTATGTCGGTTTCCATTAAAAGTTTTGTAAAAAATTTCTTGAAACATAGGGGGTGTAAGAAGTCCACTAACCATAAGCAACTACTGAAACTGCGTGGGAAGATCGTGAAAGAACAAGTACAAACTTTACATCGCAACAGGGCTGTAAAAAAACCCAACAAAACCACCAACAGAAAAGCATGAACAGAATATTGCTACTGTGACTTTAATCAAATGTGTGATACCAGAGATACTGAACATTTATCTTTTTCAATGCAAACTCCATAAGTACTTCTCTGATCTATCTCATCTATCCACACAAAAATAAGAACAGAGCAGTTGATGATTAATGCCACACGGTACAGTATTGTTCTAGAAATTAGATACTTTTTTTTTTTTTTCAGAATAAGTAATGGGGTATCCTATCAAAATAGGTCGCTGAGTCCATATCACTGGAAGTGGACACAAAGTAAAATGACCAAAGAATTTTTGCAGAGTTACATAAGGACTTGAAAGCATGCATCCCTTTGAAAGTAATTTTTGAAAAATCAATCCTAAAGTACTAGATAAAGCCAAGGAAAGAGCAACGAATCTAAGTACCCAAATCCTGGCACAGAAACCATTTCCTACAGTTACATCTGGCCCTCCATGACGATGCATTTGAAACATCGAGCTACTGAGCACTGCCTCCTGGTGGCACCTCACAACTCAGGAACCCCTGCGTCAGACAGGAGCTGTATCTTCCTACACCAAAAGACCGAGGGTAGGTCTCCATGGTGCAACACAGAATTCACAGATATGTTTAAGCTAGCCTTGAACAAACGACAGTGAATACTGGAGAAAGTACCACCAAGCTGGTGCCATTCTTCGTGGTAACTAAGCCGTAAATCAAAATATCCTTTGTGTTTGCTGCTGAGAAATTCACAGAATCACAGAATGATAGGGGTGGCTGAAGGGACCTCTGGAGACCATCTAGTCCAACCCCCCTGCCATAGCAGGGTCACTCCTCTGAAGGATATACACCTTTTACATACCTTCTTCTTGTGAGGACTGCATAGAAAATTTCATATGCAGCAAGAGATCTACCACCCAGTCCAGAGGTTTAATAACATCATTGAGGGGAAACTGGTTACAATATAGCCATTCAGCAAATTCCATCAGGTAATCAACTTTCTGCCATTCATTTTCCTGTTTATATAAAAGTAATAAAGGAAGAGTTTGTTTACATTTGGTGATGTAAACCATCAAAAAGAAATTACGAAGTTCAATATAGTCTTAACAGAAGCAAAAAATAATAATTTGACAGTGAGCAGTTTTATTGGCATCACATAATCAGAGTTAGGCTCAATGGAACGTAACAGAAAACTTTACCAGTTAATTCTTTGCTTTATCGAAATTTCTTGCAACTGGCTACTCTTAGACATTTTCTTTGACGTGACTCAACTGAATTTTCACTGGATACCAAGATTCAACCATACACAGTTTTCCAACTGAAGTGTAATTTCAAAGTTATAAAAAGTAATGGTCAAGTATATGGCCTTCCTACCAGCTCAATTATATACTTCACAGAACTTGCAATCTTGTGAATCCCTCGAGAAACGTCATTCTATCAGCACTTGAACATATAGTAAAACCCGACAAACCTGTAAAGCAATGATTGCGTTTTGAAAACAGCTTAACTGTCCAACAATACTTCTGGAGCCTGTTACCAAATGACGCCACATATGTGACAAATAATCTTCACTTTCATCTCTGAATTTCTGCATGTCCATCATAAAATTGTATCCCGATCCTGCCTTCACTGCAGCCATATGTTTAAAAATCAGGCTAGAAAAAGACAAAAAAACATGGCAAATTACTTGCAATTGTACCTATAAAGTAACTTTGTGAGTAGGGTAGATATACTAGTTCATATCAGTATAGTACAGAGATGTAAAGTACATAAACTGACATAAAAGGGCATATATCTTTGAACTCAGTTAAGACTATGTAAACAGTACTCTAGATAATTTAGTTTCCATTTAATATTAACGTCTTTATAGCTAGGAAAATTAAAAGTTTATGCTATATAGCCACAATTCATGTGCCTATTTTCTTGTAAAAGTAAGATACTACTTATATACAAGTTTTTTAAAAAAATAATTTACAAATATTATGAACAGATTAACAATAAGAAGCACTGCCAACGTATGTCTCTTCCATCGAAAAGACACAACAGTGTTTTCTGTTGTAAGATCTGACGAGCTGACAGAAACTAATCATAATATTTTCCAAATGCAAAATAAAAAAAATACTCAAGAGTTTTACACTTCTCAAGAATCAGGATGCTTATTTTAACAAAAATAAGTCAACCAGCTTACAGCCTGTGTCTTGTCTGAGGCAAAACTTTAATAGCTTCATCCAGGACTTTTAGTGCTGTCTCCCAATCAGCTTTATCAGCATATATGTGGAATAATAACCCATATAAGGAGGTTCTTAATGTCAGATCTTCCTCAGCACCTTTGAAGTATATTCAAATGATTTATTAATATACTGCAGAATTAGAATAATGATATTACAAAATACTGTTTTTTCTTTTATTACCAGATCAAAATAAGTTAAGAACATGCCTGGGAGAAAACATCCATCTGATAACCCGACGTTTTGAAAATCCTTTGTAATCCACTGATGCAAAGGCAACGTATCTTTCTTCTCCTAAAAAAGACGCCCAAAACAAAATTTTTTTAAAAAGCACCCTTTATCTTTTGGTTAACGTATGTATTTAAGTATTACTGTACTTCTGTTTCATTTGTACACCAATTAATATTGTTAATATGAACTAGTAATGTGTTACCTAAATAGCTACTTGTGCAGGAGCTGAAAACCACAGCCATTTCTCCAGAACAAGTTTATAATACAAAACCAATACAGCAATAACCAGACTCGGTAACATTCAACCAGTTACATTGATTAAATAACGTGAACTCTTGATGTACTCTGTCAGAGACCCACACGAGTTGAGGCTGGCAGGGCCCCTCAGGCCTCTCCAGTCTAGGCTCCTGCTCGGAGCAGGCTAACACAGAGCAGGTTGCTCCGGGCCTTGCTCGCTCATCTTCTGAGCGCTCCAAGCTGAGACTCCACAAGCTCCCTGGTCAGAAATGAGCAACAGCTTATTTTTTCAGACTATTTTCAGATCATTTTTAAAAGGTGACTTAACATCTTTTGTACCATATAAGGTCTCCCCGGAGCCTTCTCCAGGCTGAACCCCCCCAGCTCTCTCAGCCTGTCCCCACAGCAGAGGGGCTCCAGCCCTCCCAGCATCTCCGGGGCCTCCTCTGGCCCGGCTCCAACAGCTCCGTGTCCTTCTGCTGTTGGTGCCCCAGAGCTGGAGGCAGCACTGCAGGGGGGGCTCCCCAGAGCGGAGCAGAGGGGCAGAATGCCCCCCTCACCCTGCTGTCCACGCTGCTTTTGATGTCTTGCTTTTTAATACAATTTATTGAGGGTTCACTCTGAAAATACGCTGTGGTAGTGAGTTAAGTATATATACATAATGAAGTATTTCCTTTTATTGGTTTTAAAGATATCACCTCTGCAAATAACTAAACCTTTAGAACTGTGCCTATGGGCAATTACTGTTATATACCCAAACACTGTCAAAGTTCCATTAAGTTTACAATCTTCACTGCACTTCCAAGTACACGGTGTACTCATCAGTTCTGTCTCCTACACACCCAGAATCAAGCAGACCAGTCACCGTCTCTGACTATTTGTGATTTATACATGGCTTGAGCACAAATCAAAATTAAGTTTTCTATTCTTGTACTACACTGCTTGATGATCTAAGGTGCAGACTCACATTGGTACCACTGAGCTTGAATGCAAGAGTTATTAATAAACCCTTCAAGCTCTAATTGAAATTGTGCCCATGGAAATGCACAGGAGAACTCATATCAGCTTCACCGACACGTAAATCAAACCTAGAAAGAGAAATGGATTAGCTCTGGAGAATTTTGAAGTAAGAAAAGTTGTAAATGTGTAGGGACGTTTCAGTGTGCAGAAGAAATTCCATATGGCGAGATGTGATATACAATATACATCACCTACATATTGTTTCAAAACGATGTCTTCAGTTTACACGTGTTCATAATCAACAAGTATTTAATTTTGTCACTGACTCCCAGCACAGTTTGAATTATAACTACTTCCTATTGCCAAAGTGCTAGTCTGTTAAAAACTGGAGATATGCAAAGTAAAAATTCGTTTTTACAGGTAGAAGAGAAATTTCAATTTGCAGGTGTGGGGAACCTTAATTTAGTCACTTTTTTTTTCTGAGTTCACGTTTTAAGATCCGTTGTCATCCTTTTTGGATAAGACTCTTTTTTCTGGATTTTCTTTCGAATATTTTCTAAACATTCCCTTTTGTAAGCTTCACAAAGTGAAACACTACAGCCCTTCAGACAGCAAATTATTTCAAAAAGAAAACTGTTGCAAGTCTGACAATTACCTAAAACCAGAAGAATCACTAAATGGAAAAGAAGAATATGTGATTCCCTGTATGTGTGAATGGGTGCTATGTGAATGCAAGTTAGAAACCATGTATGTGTTTATGACAAATAAGTCACTTGCCCCTCTTAGGAAAGGTATCTTGAAGAATGCATCCAGAGCTTCAGAGCAAATGAAAATTATTCTTTATCACCAGCACCAATCACTAAACACATGCACAATTCACAATACCTATTAGATATTCTTACCTGTTTATTTTTAGATTCTGCTTTAATTATATTCTTAAGAATTATTTCAGTAGGTTCTTTAAATTGCTCTCTGTCATTTGGAGAACTTAACAAAGGTAGACATGTATTCCAAAAGTGTCTGGCTGCAAACATGACAAGGGAATAATTCCTGGCTTCACCTGCGTACCTGAAGAAAATGAAGTACAGCTTAATAAAGGAAAACAATCACGCTCTAACCAAAATAAAGGATTTTACTTCTACAAACATCCAGGTTTACCTGACCTAGGCACCACCATATTTAATCTCAGCAATGAGATGGCACATGTGTACAGTCAAGCAGTGGAGCAGGTTTCTCACAGAGGTTGTAGTCTCCATTCCTGGAGGTTTTCAAGACCAGACTGGACAAAGCCCTGGGCTGGCCCCGCTTTGAGCACGAGTTTGGACTAGAGCCCTTCTGAGGTCCCTTTCAACCTGATTTTACTATGATCCTATGACATTACAAGATCAGCTATGTGGAATATATGGTATTTGATAAATTTACTGAACTGTAAAAACCTGTCAAATCCTTTGTTAAGCATTTCAGCTCACAATTATTTTGATTTTTATCAGTCTTGGGAGAGAATATGTTGATCCCCAGATCTGTAAATCAAATTTCAGGTCTGTTTTATATTAGTCCTCTCAAAATAAAACATACCTGGCACTCTGAACAAAGGCTTTTGATGCTGCTATGCGCAAATGTTTTCTTCCAGACAAATTTTCCATTATACTCTTCCCTTGTATACAGGCAGTAATGCTTAACATTTCTTGTCCCACTCTGTTACCAGGCCTGAATAAAGGCAAATAATTAAAGAAGTGCTAGTCTTACAGTCTGAGAATATACTAGTTCCTATTAATGATACGTTCAAGTTGTTACTAAACAGATGTCCCTAGCTTTGGAAGTTACAAATGCTTCTACTGACTTTTCTTTTAAAACCAGAAAATATTTGAAAAACTGAACATTTTGTGAAAAGATATCAGAAATAAAATATCTTTTTCACAGCTCTAATGAAAATGACTGCAAATTTAGATTAAAAAAACTACATCTACATTTAGCAAGGGGAGAAAACAGATTTGGGGTTTTCTCCTCATTATTCACTATCGTACATCAAACAAAATATTAGTCCAAAGTCAAACTTACATGGCAAGCAATTAAGAACAGAGATAAGGAAAATTAGACAACTTCTGATAATTTCTTTTGGAACTGGTCTTGCTTATGTCTGGTAAAGTATACACAGGGCTTTGGACCATAATCTGCTCCATTTAAAAGAAAACAATGTAGATTTCAGTCCCAGCAGTTAATCAGTTAAAAATAAATAAGTAAATAAATTTGGTGTCTCTGTTTAACTGTGATTTTGTAAGAAAAGAAGTAATGCAATTTGCAAGGGTTTTTTTTAATGCCTCAGCTACAACATGCAACCATATACAGAAATGTAGACATTCTAGTTGGTCCAGTTCCTATCCTGTGGTGAGAACTATCATGCAGTTATGATTTGTGTTTGTGAGAGGACACCAGTGTTCTACATTACAAGTTAACAAAAACAAAGTTAAAAATAAGTATTTAATCCTCCTTTGTCCTGAAGTTGTGCTTTACCATGGGAAGACTAAGTTTATTTTCCATTTCTCTGGAAATAGCATTTAAAATCCATGCCTACATTTCTTTGTCAACTAATCAAACATTTCATCATTCACTACTTTGCAGATTGTTAGATATGCAGCAAATATTTTCTCAATTTCTGTAATGTACTGAAACTATATATTTCGTACTAATATATCTTATTTGGCTTTACATGTTTTTCCCCATGTAGCAAACAATCATGAATTTCAAAGAGCAGAATTTTTTTTTTAAATAGGAATTATTTTTCAGAGAGAAAAATGAACAATAAGTTATATTCAAAGTGTTTCACATGCTTATTTCAACCCTCCTACATTCCAACAAACTGTTACTCAACGAAGCTGATCCCTTCCTCTTTTGATACAATAACATTCTGGTTTTGGAGGAGGTAATATTAAAAAATAGAAGGATCAAAAGATTCTTCCTTTTTATAATAAAGGACTCCATCAACAGATCCCTTTATATACAACACCTTTTTTTTTCTTTGAGATCAATGTTTTAAATTATCAGTTAGGTAAGACACTGGGCTTTTATAGAAATGAGTTACATTCCTATTGCACCCGTATGCATAGTTGTTAATAAAGACCATAAAGGCTACTTGACACCAGAGTTTGGAATAGAGTAGCTGCCATCACCTATTACCACTCACAGCTCCGTCATGTTCCGTGAACTGTGTAGACCCTTTGTGTGACCCAGTTCAGCACTGGAAGCAATTAGCATCAGAAAAAGAACTAGAATAAGCTACTTTCTGCTTGGAAGTTACAAAAGTGTGAAAAGACCACGATGGCCAGAGAACATTTCAGAAAAGCAATGCTCCCCAGGAAGACGTCTGAATGCACATATATGTATGACCTGTTGTCTCACTTGGATAACAAAATTCATATTTCCTGAACTGGGTCCAGAGCCACAATCTGGATCTCACACTGCCTTTTACTCAAGCTACGCTGCAGAGTTAAAACATCATCTGCAGTACTTAAGTAACTGGTAATGACAGAGTCAGCAGAAGTAGGAAAATTTCACTTTCACCCCTAACTGTACAGTTGCTTTGTAAAAAAAGATTCTTTCACTTTTGTTTAAGCGATCAGATGCATTTACTCTAGATGCTCATTTCAAAATTTAATTCAAGTATACCACAGCATCATGCAAAATTCCATGTACTTACATTTCATATTTCTTAGTATCTCTATTGCGGAAAAAATTCTCATCTGTTTGCAAGATCCTTTTAGAACAAGTTGTCACTATCTCATAGTTATGTGATAGATATGCAAAATACGTAAGTCGTGTCAGTGTCTGCAATTCCACTAAGGAATCTGGCCAACTGCATTCTAAAGCCAATTTCACTAACTGGGGGGGGAGGGGGCAGTGGGGGGAAGAAAAGAAAAAAAGAAAAGAGTTAAAATTCTCAGGTTTTTATCATGCTCTTCTCTTACATGCTTCTCACTTACATGCTTACAGCTTACATCCACCCAGAAAAAGTACGTGATAAAACAATCAAGAAAAACAAAATGTTACAAGAACGATCAAAGTATACAATAGAGAAGCATCGCTCACCCTGTAGCGAGTATTACAATAGTGTATGTACATCCAGGTTTAAGTATGCATGCCTTTTGATCAGCAGTATCTGCCAGGACACATAAATATGTCCTCAGTTCTCTTCTGAAAAATCAGCGGAATGGGACTTCTGAAATTCAGAGTCCATTTTAGTTTAGCCAAAGGTAAGAATGGGAGATAGAACTGGTTTTACAACAACAGTGTTTCATATATAGTTTTATTATAGGATCTAAACATCTTCCTTGCTTTTGCAGGTGTCAGTCAGAAAGTTCCATCTTTTTAAGATAATGGGAATTGTTAACCAATTGGTCAAAATGAGGATATTACAATACTGCTCTCCAAAACTAAGCCCCTGAAGTAATAGCTAAAGATAACTCATAGTATTTGGCATAAACCTGTAAACCAATTAGAATTAGATACCCATATATTTATACTGACAGAAAGATGGACTTCTGCAAAAGTGTAAGACAACGTCACCAAATTCCTAGCTAAATGGGGAAATACATCTTAGTCCTTTAAGAAAGCTCTTTAACAGGAGGTAGAAATTATAAACACAGTAATCAAACAGGTGAGACCACAACTCACTGTTTTGAAAATATAGGGTATAAACCTTTCTACATCACCTTTATTCCTCTTGAATAGCTTGGTAACCAACAGTAACACCGGAAAAGTGTAGCACTATTCAGCATGAGTAATTATGGAAAACTGATCAAAAGCAAGTACTTTAAGAAACTGTGACTCATATAAAACTCATCCAAAAGCCACCTGATTCTTTAAATTGTAGTCGTGTTTTACCTTGCAACTGCCAAAAGTAAATTCAATATAACGTAAAGTTTTCTGTTGAAATTCTGAATACTTCCAATACAAACACTAAAATACACCTCTCTACAACTCCCTGAATGGAGGCCATAGCGAGGGAGGGGTCGATCTCCTCTCCCAAGGAACAAGCGACAGGACAAGAGGAAATTTTCTTCACCAAAAGTGTTGTCAAGCACTGAGCAGGCTGCCCAGGGAAGCGGTGGAGTCGCCATTCCTGGAGGGATGTAGAGGTGGTGCTGAGGGATATGGTTCAGTGGTGCACTTGGCAGTGGTGGGTCAACAGACTTGATGATCGTAAAGGTCTATTCCAACCTAAACGATTCTATGATTATGTGAAGTTTTCTCCACACAAAAATGGAAGGTCAGAAGTATGGGTCTGTACAGAATTCATCTGAACCCATTATGCTCATCTGATGGTTATGGAAATAATCTGTGAGAGCAACATGGGAATAATTCTAATACTGGCATTCTAATGCTGGTTTTTGGATAAATGAAAATATTCAGTCACAAAATTCTTCTACCTGTCATAACTATTCAATCTCTTGGAAAGTTTTAAAGGAAGTAATGGTACAATAAAAGTTTCAAAATTAATTTTGCTTCTACACAAAACTGAAACTGAAAGCACATTTATACTATGCTATTTCTTAAAACTTGAAAGCTAATAAAACAAAACTAAATACCTGAGGTAAGCTAGGCGCAGTGAAATCCATGAGGCCCAAACCATTACATGAATACATTTCTAGACCAACAAGAACTCTTGCCACAGGATTTTGTGCTCCATCATCATTCTAAGCAGAAATAAAAATTTCACATTAACAGATTTTTTTTTTTTTTTTTTCAAGTAAACATTATTAAGGACATTAATTGAGATGACAAGGTAATAATAACTGTGTTTGAAAACCTCAATTTGCATTAAGCAAGCTTCCTCTCTTCACTATGTCCTTAAAATGGTGGATTTTATATATTTATTTACTTTTAATTAACATTGTGAACTCTGAACTACTACAGTTTCAACATTAAAAAAACCATAGCAAGAATACAATGAATGTAAATTCCATATATCACTGAGGGATTAAGGTTTTATAAACAGAATAAAATAAAAAGATAGGAATAAAATATTTTCCAAGTTACTAGGTCCATATTCCATATATTAAGAGACCGTATTAAATGTTGATATAAATACGGTTGATTTTTCTTAATATTTTTATGTAGCAATTTTATTATTTTAAATGTATGAATTCAAAACCAATTTTGTTATACAGTCATCATATGCCAGACATCACCATAATTACTCTTAGCAGCTAAAAACAGAGGGTAGACTCAATGCTATGCCCAATGTGAAAAATTTGCTGCATTCCATAAAGATTTATGGGAACTACAGCCAAAATCTATTTTCATCATTGTATTCAAATATATAGAAGAAAACACACATTGGTAATTTCAGTAATTATTAAACGAACTTCTAAATTTTTTAATTTTTCAAAGAAAAGTTTAAACATTATGCAGGATTTCAGAGATATAATACCTCCTCCTCAGTGCCAAGTTTATGTCCAATCTGCTGGTGGTTTAACTGCTTTGCTTTCACCCAGGTCGCAATGATCTGCTGTTGTGCAGCAATAGGTACTGCTTCACTAGGTACGGTTCCAGCTGTCGCGTGTAGGGCAAATTCACAAATCTAAAGCCAAGAAGAAAAAAAAAAAGTCTGAAACAGGAGAAATGTGGAAAGCTCTTTTGTATGCAACATGATGTCAATTAGTTATTTTAAAATTGTTGCATATGCACCTCTAAGACTAACAACATCTTATTAAGTCAACCCATACAGCAAATGGAAGTTACTGTACTCAGCCCCAGTTGGTGAAGAACTTCAGCATGCATTTTGGGAGGACTTGTGCTGACTTTAAAAGATGGTAGCTTATTTTTTGGAAAAATTTGTACAATTTAATTTATATGAATTGTCATATATGACAGCAGACCAAAAAAGACTATAAAAAATGAGGGCTTTGTACCTCTAAGGCAGCTTTGATATCAGGAAGTCCACTGGGATCTACTGAAAAAGACTGGATGACATTTGCTTTTTCATGTTTCTTTGCTGCAGCTTTTGTGCTTCTGTCTGTTGCTGCATCGCTTTTTTTCATCTCAACAAGTTTTGGCTTTGGAATCCAACGAAGAATTAAGCCCCGAGCCAAAGCATTACATAACATCAATAAAATCGTAGTACTTCTGAAGAAGAAAACAAAAATCAGAAGTGCACACTGCATCAGATCAAAATAAGAGGATGCAATAAAGTTTATTACTTTCAAGTAATAAACCTTACTTGAAGATGTAAATTTTTTTAGGAAGCAAAGTTATGGATGTTACAAAAAAAATTTCCCATTGGAAAAGCAGTTAAAATGGTTAAATGTACAAAAAAACCCCACAACCAACTTCCATAGTTTACATGATACTTTTTCAGCTCTTTCTATAATTGAAGCTTCTATTTCCTCACAGAAAAAAAAAAAATATAAGTTCATACTTACGTCAGACAAACACATTTAAAATATAGTTTTTTATTAGTAGCCTGCTATGCATGAAAATAATAACTATTTCCTAAAAAATTAACCTAGCCAAACCCCTCACATAAAACCATTTATTTATTACACTGTATTACTCTTCATGCCAATCAACTGCTGAACTGGAATTACCATTTCTGGTGTTTTTTTTTTTTTTTTGAGAAAACAGAAACTGAATTATGACTAAGAGGTTATTGCTAATACATGCTAATATAAATATCAGAATTAATAACTAGGTATTAGCAATCTTCATCTCTGTACAAACTGCACTTTAGGCTTAGTTCTCCAATACTGTCAAAAGAATTGTCTTTGCTGCAGGTCCTAACAGTTTGCCTAATGCTGAGGTCACTGTCAATAACGTGCTAAAATTTCTAGGATTTTGTCCCACAGTCAGACTTTGACTAGAGGATCTCCTCTGTCATAGTCGATGACTCTCCCATTGCATTTACTACAGCGCAGCGTTTCTCTAAGGCACTGTGGAATCCATGTTCCTATTTTCATGGTCTATTAATGTGCACATTCCCTTTATTTTTTTTCTCTTATATTTCAAAACCAGTAGTAACCACCTTACTCTGATTAGAAATATTTACAATTAACTATATTTACAATATAACTCAATTTCAGAGCAACTGACAGCAAGCAAACACATTTTGAGCTGTCCTGGAAACTTGCAGGCTAAGAAAATTTTCCTGATTCTTTCTGACTAACTTAACAAAATGCTATTTCACATACACATGTTGCTATTCCACAACAAAATTAATATTACTTAGTCTAAAGTGAATATGGCTTATAGCGAAGAGTAACAAAGAACAAAGAGAAAGCATTAAAAAGCTATTTTCACACCACAAAATTAAATTTCTCTTCTGAACTCTCCGTATATACCAAAGTCATTCTACTAACAATAAAAGCCAGCAATAAGAGTCCTTCACAGCACAAGGTGATCTACAACGGTTGTAAAATTATTTTTTCTGTTTTAGAAAAAAAGAGCATGTTCATAACCGAACATCTAAATTTACCCATTGTGCCCAACAGTCTTGATGGCCCCAAGAAGAGTCTGCAGATACTCAGTAATTTCCCTCTGTCTTCCTGAAGAGATGAGATGTCTATTGTAGTTTAAGACATACACCACAGCATTGTGAACAATCCAGGCTTCATTCAGCTCTTCTCCTATTTCAGCTGCACGCTGGAAGTTTTCCATAGCATACTGAGATAAGTAGTCTATCCATAAACTATAAAATTAATATAAAGAAGCTGTTATTCCAAAACTTCAACGCTAGAAGGAATTACATCATAAGGTTAAATATGCAGTTACACATCTCGATCAATAGCAACAAAATTTTTTAATGACTTTTCAGTTGCATTTATTAAGTCTTCATCCATTAACTTATATTTTACTTGGATGAGAAGATGACTCAGGAAAGGAATTAGCATCAACGTAAAATGAATAGTCTCTGACACTCAGATGCTATTAGCTTAAAAAATAGTGGCTATAGTTCATTCTTCATCCACATGGTTTTTTAAAATGTGTGTATGAATCCACACATCGGTGCTAGAAATCATTAAATATCTGTCACAGGGCTCTACTTGAATACAGACACAAGTAAGGCATTCCACTCAAGTGTTAAGGAGGCGTCTTATTCACTTAACAACTGCATGTGTTCTTACATTCAAAGATATCTCGGGATGCTCTGAAATACTACATTAATTTTTAATAGAATAACAGCTTTTTCATAGTCTAGGCCATAAATTTCTTTCAATAACTTTCTCTTTTTCTTTTCTTAATTATCAAGATGTACCATTACTTAGAAAAAGCAATATTAAAAATATAGTCTCAAATGACCACACAGAATGGCCATGGTTAAGTCACTAAACCAAAAGCACAAGCTGACACAGGGTACTACTATGTCAACAAAGGGACAGGACACAGCAGACCAAGGTGCTTTTTTTTGCGATGAGTCTTTAATTCAATTGGGTAACTCAAAAACAGCTTAGTAGCAAATTTTGGAACAGAATCCTCATCATCTTTGTTCCTTGGTTCTCCGCAGTTTATACTTTTTCCTGTTTTACTAAACAATTGCAAGCAGATAGTGTGAGATACTTTACTTAATCGTTAGACTAAATGAACGTTCTTAGGGACACAACCCTGGGATCTTACTCCTGCAAGACATGACCACTCTCACAAGAAGGCTAATATTAGTATGAATGTGAACACAAGAGAGTTTAAAGATCACATTCAGAATTCTCCCCCGTCTCCCCTCCTCTTTTGCAAGAAATAACTGTGTGAGACCAGAAAGAAAACAATACTTGCTATGTTCTACTCTCCCTTTTTCATTTCAGTTGACTGGATGGAACAGACTAAGCTCTTGCAAACTGCAGTAATTCATTGTATGTATTTGAGTACTCAGAGACTACTATCACATAGGAGCTACAATGCAAGACAAAGAGGGTTTTTATTTGGGGAAATATATATTTTAATATAGAATTTTATGGTCTAACTGTAAATATAACACAGTTTTAATAGTTTTTAAGGTTGGGATACTAGCTTCTAGTTTCCCAACATAACACAAAGAAATGTTAAATGAAAAATAAAATGCACACTCCAGAATGAAAACAAACTAAAGAAAAATTATTTTGAGCCATTATTTTTAGATTCTTTTCCTTTTCCCATTACCATGACTACCTAAAAATATAAAGCATCTGGTGCAATGAATTCCACTAAGAAGCTATAACTTGCAATTATCATCTGTGTGTGATAATAACAATCTGTTAGAGTTCCTAGGTCTTGTTATATATTAAAGAAAAGCACCTGTACGTTTTCCATTCTGGATCATTTTCAGGAATATATGAAACATATCCTGGACGATACTGGCTTCTGTCTTCTGGAGGTACAGCATGATCATTCAGTTCAATGCCCTGCAACCTTAATAAATTAATAGTTGCCTGGAAAGATACAGAGAAATAAATTTTCTACCCAGTTTATCACTGTGAAAATAGACTGTGACTTAGTATTAGTGTTGTTACCTCTTCAAAAATTAGAAAATACAAAATGCTTTTTCAGATGTTGTACAGGCACGTACAACTATATGAAATGCAATGTAAAATACTTGCTAGTCTTCCGAATTTCTATAGCTAATTTTACTAAGTAATTTCATTGAGAAAAGAAAAAAAAAATTTTTTTTAAGTCATATTGGAACATTAAGGATCCAGAAATGTAATGTCACATGTCAAATATTTACAATAGAATCCCTTGTAAAAAAGCATTATCACTACCTGCAGTGAAACTATTGCTATAGTTACTTTCACAAAGTATTTCAATAAAGATGCTTCATGAAACTACTTATTCCTTTAGTTCCTGTGGAGGCAGACAATAATTAAACTCAGAATTCCAGTGCTTTAAGATTTATTCATAAAATTATACATAAACCAAAGCTAAATGAAACAAACATGAATGACAGCTATGTAATTTATTTACCTCTGCGTTAATGAATCTTATTTCTGCCAACATTCTGAGTAAATCTCTTTCAAAAGAGAAGGATTTAGCAGGTAGTAATGATTCTCTTGGTAAGCTGTCACCTTGATCATCATCCATCATAGCTGTACTAGCTTTCTTCTTCTGTGCTACAAATCAATCAATCAATTCATTATTATTACCATGCAAATCAGAAAAAAAAATCACCTTCATTTTAAAATTTAAAAATCCCTACACATTCTTAAATCCAGAAGAAAGAGTTAACAAGTATGGATTTAAAATTATTTCACTCAACTTTTTTTTCATCAGCACAATTTATTGCACTCAAAACCCGTTCTTCTCAAGCAGTGCTGAGGTATTGGTTATCTGTGATTTTACTGCATTTGTGCATAAACTTCAATATATGCAACAAATAACTTGCTCCAGCCATAATGTGCATACTGAAATTACATTAGTTATGAATATAACCTATGGACTCCAGTTAAATTTTATTACTTCAATGGAAGTGGAGTGCTGGACATTATGTAGTAGGTAAAATCTCACTGTGTTTAAATTATGGATGGGGCTGACTTTCTGGAACACACACATCAATAAAGAGAAAAATAGCATTATTTTTCTTTGGTTTAATAATGAAGAGAAAGGACCAAAATTATTTAAATATAAACACAAAGTAAAAGCATAAATGCCGTCACCATGGATTCCCGCTACATTGTTGGCCAATAGCAGGTGTTTGAGGAAAGGCATAAAAGTAGGTTACACAAAGCTACTTTCTTTCCTGGTCTATCTTCACAGTTTTTCAGAATCTCCTGAACCACAGGTTGTTTGACCCATCAAGTTCAATATTCTTCAATAAACGTACCTAATTAGTCTCTGTTGAATTTTTTAAACAATTCTTCATTCTCCCAGTCTCTGCCTTTGCCTTCTGCAACTTGGGCAGTATTGTTAGAGCTCTTGCCGGTGAAGACTGAAGCAGAAAAGTCATTAAGCACCTCAGCCTTTCTCCATATCCCAGGTCACCAGGTGTCCTGTTTCCTTCCGGAGAGGGCTCACATTTTCCCTAGTCTTCCTTTTACCGCTGACGTACCCGTAGAAGCTTTTCTTGTTGCCCCTCATGTCCCTGGACAGATTTAACTCTATCTGGGCTTTAGCTTTCCTAACCTGATCCCTGGCTGCTTGGACAATTTATCTGTTTTCCTCCCAGGCTACCTGCCCTTGCTTCTACCCTTTACAGGCTTAATTTTTTCTGTTTGAGTTTGTCCGAGAGCTCCTTGTTCATCCGTGCAGGCCTCCTGGAGTTTTTGCCTGATTTCCTCTTTGTTGGGATGCATCGCTCTGGAGCTTGGATGAGGTGACCATTGAATATTAACCAGCTTTCTTGGGCCCCTCTTCCCTCCAGGGCATTATCCCATGGTACTCTGCCAAGCAGATCCCTGAAGAGGCCAAAGTCCGCTCTCTGGAAGTCCAGGGTAGTGAGCTTGCTGTGTGCCTCCTTGCTGCCCTAAGGATCTTGAACTCCACCATCTGATGGTCACTGCAACCCAGGCTGCCCTTCAGCTTCACATTTCCCACCAGCCCCTCCTTGTTGGTGAGAACAAGGTTCAGCATGGCATCTCTCCTTTGTTGGCTCCTCTGTCACTTGGAGAAGAAAGTTATCATCGACGCATTCCAGGAACTCCTGGGTTTCTCATGCCCTGCTGTGTTGTCCCTCCAACAGATATCGGAGTGATTGAAGTCCTTCAAGAGGACCAGGACCTGTGAACATGAGGCTGCTCCTATCTGTCTATAGAGGGCCTCATCCACTCGGTCTTCCTGGTTGGGTGGCCTGTAGCAGACCCCCACTATAACGTCACCTGTGCCTGCCCTCCCTTTAATCCTGACCCATAAACTCTCAAAGAAACATGGCTAGTCTGGAGATGCAAAACTTGTGAAAGAAAATAGGTAAATTAATGCCCTATTTTAATTGAACCTTGAAAATAACCTAGAGAAAAAATGTGGAATAGGTTCAATTAACATTGGCTAGAGAAAAAAAAAATAGCCAACAGGGCATGTACTAGAATTTAATCTATTCTTAAAGGTGAATTTTATGAACTCCCAGGCAAAAAAAAACCCAACAACTTTAACAGCTGCTTGCTGCTAGTGGTTTGAAAGTGCTCTTTCCCTGAGTTGAGAACTCTTAACACGTGTGGTAGGTTTTCAGCAGACCCCCAAGGAACAAGGCACAAACAATGCTGGATACCTCAGAGGAACTGCTAATAAGGGAATAAAGGATAAAAAATCTTACCACGTAACCCTCATACAAAGTGACCAATAATCCATTTTTCTTCAGCTTCCTCAGGTAATTAAGTACAACAGAGATGGATAATATGGACCTAGATGACCATTAGGGAATGAACCTATTTTCTTATATAGGTAGATACATTTCATATAAGTATTCTTCTTTAGCACCGGTGAAACACTTCTGAAGGCAACATATGGTTTCAACAGAAAAATGTAGGAATTGATTTCTAGATTCGGAGGTAGAAAGAATATTCCATGGACGCCAACATGCAGTGACAGACCAGAGTCTTAGGGAACTTTGGGAAGGAGATGGAAGAAAATAATAATATTGGCTTACTCCTTCAAGCAACTCTAATAAAACAAGGAGAAAGTTTCTCTTGCAACACTCAAAATAATTTGTTCACTTACCATTTTTAGGTTTTGTTACCTTCCTGAGCAAAGTATCATCATACAAGAGACAAAATCTGCATGCTGCACGGCAGACATCCCATACTTCTTGCTTACGTGCAACTTTTGCCAAATCTGCCCAAAGTATAATTCTACCAAAGAAAAAGCATACATCAAATTACTTATCAGCAGGATTATCTTCTACACTTCAGGATCACAAAAAAGTCATGTCAATAATGATGGCCATCATAAATAAAATTTTAAATCTAATAAAAATTAATAAATGGAACACTTATTATCAGTAGCAAAGATAACACTATTACTTTATTAATTTAAAAAAGAAATCCCCTCAGCATATCAAGAGTGGGATGAAATTCTTGATCTGAGTAACTATACCAAAATTTCAAGATGTGTGACACCCCTAATTATCTATCTTAGAAACTAAACTAAACTAAATATTTCAAAATTGATGTTCAGAATGTCTAAGTCTTGAAAACAAGTTTGGATTTAGAATTTTTTTGAAAAAAATTTAAACTTCATCATGGGAATTTTTAGTGCACCTTTTACATAAAGAATGTTGAAATGATACACAAATAGTCAAAACAAAATCTGTGATCTTCCTACAGATTAATCTTTCTGACTCTCAGGATCAACTACTTCATTTCTTTATTAAGAAGCTGTAGCATGTGATGTGGTACAAGGACCTAAAAAGTTTCAATTGTACATCAAGTTGTTCAGTCTTCCAGCCTTAATCCACTCATTCTTCTGTCTGTTCAGTTTGTACCAACGGAACAGGTGAGTTTATGGTGCACATGAACAGCAAAATAATACAATTATGCATAGCATGGGAACATCATGGAACTTTTCAGACATAAAGTTAAACACATGCTTAAGTGTTCTGCCAAGTCCGAGTGAAGTATTCAGCCACTTATAAGCTATCACCAAGTACTGTAACAGCTGCAATAAGGAAACTCCCCGTTAGACATTTCTACACAAGACAAAAGAGACACTTCTTGTCTACAGTAATTACCTCTCTCTGTCATTTTCATTTTTTGAGTGTTTCAAATGTTCATCAACTTTCTCCATGCTTTTAATATGATGTTGTGCTTTTGCACAGAGGTAGCTTATTTGACTCCTACTTTTACCTGAGGAAACTTAGCAAAGAAAAAAGAATTTAAGGCAATTTTTAGGTATTAGAGATGAAAAAATTCATATGAAGGTATGAAATTTGATTCATAACTACTTTCTGAAACACTGGAAATCCAGCCCTTTTTTCAGACCTTCAAGCTTTCCCAAAACCAACCAACCAACATGAAAAGAACCACACCCTACCAGCATCCATTCTGTTTTTCCTATATCTTCAGATATAGCTGTCCCATACAATAAATTATTTATGCTTGTTTGGCCCCCAAATATCTCAATTACACCTCTTTTCTCACAGGGCATGCATTGCTCTAATTAGCCTCAGTCAAGAGTAAACGGATGAATCAAGAGGCAAACTTCACATTCATGCTGAATTTTAAGAACACTTATCTAATCAAACACATTAAAGTTTGTTTTTTGTTTTAATTTGAGAATACTGACTTGTGTTTTACTTAGTCAACAAGATGTTAGGCAAAAGTATTAAACAAAGAAACAACCAGGGAGGAAGGGCGGAACAAGCTGGCGCCCTGAGGTGGAAAGTTACTCCAGTGGTACAGATACATCAAAAAGATATTATTTTTTGCAGTGTAATGACACAGAGGAAATGCTTTGCATTAGAACACAAGTAACTTCATGTGAATGGGAAACCAGATGAGTTTGTACTTTCACTTGAATCTAAGTGATGGTCCCTAACACATAATGCAGACTGAGTTAAGTTTTAATTTGATCCTCAAAAAATTTGCCAAATAATAGCAGCAGATACATATAAAGTATTTCTGGCTTTAAAATATTTGTATAACCACTTTCACTTACATTGATTTACAATGAAAAGAGGAAGGCATAATGTCTTACCATTCTTGTTAAAAATATTTTGCAATGCATTATCCAGCATGTGATAAGGCTGTGTTATTTAACTATACACACAAATCAACTGACAGAAATTGTTCAGTGTAATACATAATGACAGTAATATCATGTAAGGTTGTAGGGTAAAGAACTGTGGATTAGAAAAGTACATTGTTCTCTGGATCTGCGGGTACAAGTCTCAGTAAATTAGGCCAGCATATACATCAAAAAAGAATGACATGTTGATGCACAGCTCTTTATGCAACCTAAAAGAAAAAATAACCCTATAAATCTGATGTCCTGTCCTATGTATGTTTTAATAATACAGTTACATATATATTTTCTTACTCCTTCAATAAACACGTTTGATTTTGTTGTAATATAAGTGTCAGGGAAAAAGCAAAAAACTCTTTGGATGACAGCCACAGGAACAACTGAAATCTTTCAAAACAAAATTTTACAAAACACTGCATCAAACAGATAGAAAGTATTGTAATAACTGTAATATTGTGATAATCTCACTCATTTTAATGACTTATCTTGGAAGGCTAATGTGTAGTAAGATTTTCCTGAGGAAGTGTGAATATAATTTTACAGTTGTCAACTCAAAATTCAAGAGCAAGTAAAAATACATGCACGCTTTTAATTCTATTTGTTGCACAAATACAATGCATTTTACCACCTTAAATCATGTATGAAAATGTTTTCCAATAAAATAATTTTCACATACTGAAATGCACTGCACGAAGTGGGAGTGTTGATTCTGTAAATAACACTCTTAGTTGCAAGTCATCAGTCGATCAAGTTTGAAATGAGAATATGCAAGGTGACTGCTTTGAAGAGAATATGCAAGGTGACTGGCTGAAGAGATGGCAGGAGAGAACCACGTGGCCTTCCAGAGCACCACAGGGTGCTACGGGAGCTACACGACTCCCGTAGCATTCCCTTCCTCCAGCATCATCTCCACCCTGTCAGTACACCGCTATACTCAGAAAGTTAGGTTAAATTAGTCACACATTTGCTTTATTGACAAGATACAATAAAACAATTCAAGCCATCTGGAAAAATCTGTTCCCTAACGACTCTTCTTCAACAACAGGCTATATAGTCACAAACTGCAGCTGTTTGTGGCATAAGGAACACGCCTATTTATGATGCGTGTTTTACAAAGTAAATAAAGAATCCATTCCTAAATCTCTGTGCAAAACTTGCTCTCTCAAAAGCAAGATTTTAGAATAAAAATACAATTACAGTACCCAATATTCTGGAGTGAAACTTCAGAAAATACCACTTGAAGCTGACCTTGGGTAAGACCACATAGTGAAAATAAAATTACAATACAACTTACAGCATAACAATAAGATTCAGATGAATTCAGTGGAGAAAACCAGACACATTTCCTCTTCCAGTGTCACAATGTAAATCTTAGATCCCAAATGAAATCGATAGCTTTGCCACAGAATTCAGCAGAACAGTCATTTCATCTGTATTGCAATATTCTCTACATGTTGCCACTAGATGTTACGTCCAACCTTCAAGACCATGCAAAGCAGTCAAAGTCAAGTGTACTAACTTTCAGTCACACATACGTACATTACCTTTAACTTCATTTTCACTGTCGAGGACTATTTGAAATGAATCAGGAGCTAGTGCAAGACCTACATTCACCAGAAGGGACCTCTTTTTCCTCACATTATCCTTCTGCTTTCCCCTCTTAGCCTAGGTAAAGAAAAGAGCTATTTGTTATAAGGTTAATTTTTATTATATTCCTATTTATATATCTTATTTACTAAACATAACAGAGTATCTTATTTATTAAACATAACAGAACGCATATCATAGAAATTGGTACTACCAAAAAAATACCTACAGGAATTGTGTATCTTCATATATCTTACACAACATTCTGCAGTATTATTGTTGTTGAAAGTGACTGTAGAAATTTGGTTGATCTTGACATGCATACATCATAGATAACTGAATACAAAGTACTGTTCATGCTCCTCACGGATCTTTACAGTATATTCCTCAGTGTATAACCTGTCATTATGTTACACTTTCTTAAATAAAGGATAGTATTTATTTAGAAGCCAACAATAACGTACCCGTTATGCAATAACTAGGAATTGCTACAAAATATAAAAAATTGCTAGTCCACTTAAAATTGTCTGAAGTCAGAGGAAGTCAAGTGCTTTTTTTAAAAATAACATTTAAGCAGAAAAAGTTTGCATGTAAAAGTATTAAAACTAGACAAATAATCGTGACTTTACTTTTTCTTAATGATAGACATATCAACCCACCAGCAGCTTTCCAGTACTGATTTTAGGTTCAGTGAACACATCTTAATTTCTGTGAACATCCCAAAGTGGTGTAGAGATGAAATTTCTTTTAGCCAGCTAACAGTCAGTTGCCAATGTGCTTTTTGTTCAGGTACTGAGGCACCACAACAGAATTAGATGCAGCAGCTCTTCACAATGGCTACACTGTGACTTATTTAACTTCATTTGTAAGCGTGACATAACACTGATTTATCTCAAAGCCAGCTAGGATATTTAGCTACCTTGCCACTGCTCCCCTCATTAATTAAAACACTGTTCCATGCAATGAAATCTCAATTGTTGACAATTATGAATAGGCTTCTTTTTTGCTGGTATTTTTTTCTAATTAATAACTTTCCCTCCTCTCCTCCCCCCCGCCAAGAAATAAGCTTTGAACATAACTGGAACAAAAACCTCTACTGCAATCTTCAGAGCGTGAAGCAGCAGGACCACCATAGAGAGAATTCAGAGTTTTTCAAGGCAACCAACCAATGCCAATCTGCTGAAAGCAAGCTGATGCTAGCTCTTCTTAACGGCTGGCTTCCTCTGCCAGAATTTAATAAGCAAACCTATTTCAGCTACTGACCTTATTCTTCACAATTACCTGTTCAATCATCATTACTGCCCGATCCTCTAGACGCTCAGGTGACTTATACGGTATAGTGTGCAAACGAAGACGGTTAAAAGTCAATCTTAGATGTTCTTGATACTGCCCACTGTTGTTTAGATGTATGGCTTTTTGCAAGTGTTCCACAGCAGTCTCTAGTCTTTCCTCATCTTCTTCAATACGAGCTATTTCCATGTGAACTTGGCAACGCAACAAAATCAACATGCTAAGGAATATGAATTTAAATGTAAACTGTTAAAATGAGGCAAACTAAAATTCTTAGACCTAAAAATTGCCCAGAAGTGAAACTTAATTATTAAAAGTGACTCCAGTATGAAAATAGGTACTCCTTTTTTAACTTACTTGTCGCTTTCATTTTCACTATCATGCCTTTTTAATGAAATTACTTAGAAAATTTAAATGCATTTTACTTCCATTAACCCTGCACAAGAAAACAGAGCCATGAGGAAGCAATGCATCTTGCAGACATACTGATCTTTATGTATCACTCTTTTTCAGTACCACACTGAAGTTACCACTTAGGCAAATCAAGCAAAGAGATTTTCAAAAGTATTTATTAACTCCTAGAGAGAGCATGATGTACTGGATAACGGCCACTTTTGATAAAAGTTTACTCTCTATTCATAACATTTAAGTAGCACCTAATACTTCTATAAATCTAGCCCCGACTGTACTGGCTCACCACTGTTCAGGATTTGCACACTCCCTGCAAGCAGTGTCTCTGCCCAGGTGTTGCTGAAGGCACTCCACAAGACCAGCACATTTTCAGTGGAGACTGCACGTTCTCCAGGCCCAGGGACACTCCCTTCCCTATCCATCACCTGCCCCAGGGAGCTGTTCGTGACAGCTCTGAGCTCTATGTGAGACTTTAGATTATTTCCAGGAAGAAAAACAAAAAATTCGATAAATGAAAGCAATCTTATGAAAAATAGAACAGAAAGAAGAAAGTTCTTTGTCATGCCAAAGATCCAGTGTATGTCCACGTTAGAGCTAATCTGACTGAGCAAGTATCGTCCTTTTACTGCTGACCAAAATAGTGACAAATAATGCTACAACCAAACCAAAAATGAAGACAGGCAAATGAAGAGGGACAAGTGACTTCATTCAATCACTAGTGACAGTACCACCTCAGAGCTGAGGGTGAGTCTACTGGTTGTTAGAAATATACAGATAACAAAAGCCAAAACCCTAACCCTCCAAAAACCTAACCTGCAAGCTTTTAGAGAAGAATTGTCATTACTGACATTTTGTATAAATACCAAAGTCACATATGCTGATATTGCAGTCTTTATAATGAAAGCATAAGAAATACTTGAATAACAATATAGCAATACAATATAGGTTTTTTATACATGTGTATATCTGTTTCTCAGGCTTCTGCTTCCTCTTTATGCAAATAAAAAAATACATTTTAGAAAGACTGAAAATATATTCCTTGCCTTCCTCTGTAATACTTTTATCAGAAACCATCTTCTGTTCTGCTCAAACAACAGATTATATTCATTGTAACTAGCTCTACTACAAAAGTTATGATCTTTGTTCTTAGTAGTCAGCCTACACGTAAATCCAAACTTAACCAAGTACCACGTACTACGGTTTTCTTGTTCCGCTCAAATTAACAAAAGAGGTGGAGCTATTTAGGTGCTTAAGTACAGCATAACAGCAAAGAGAATACATCTAGAAAAACAATACATTTTCTTAATCAGTAGGTTTTTCAATTAAAAAGAAGTATCATCAAAGATACAAAAATAATATCTTCCAAGAAGTGTCCTATTTGATATGTAATACAGAAGCCATGTGTTTTTTTAAAAGTAATTTTTTAATTGTATGGGTTTAACCCACAAAAGCGATACTAATACAAGGATCTAAACCACATTCCAACACATTTACGCATACTGCAGCTTTGGAATTTTCTCACATAATTTTGATTAACTACAGCATTTTTCAGTTCCTAACAAATTTCAATATTTGCTATAGGCCATTAAACAGTGTGATATTTTGCCTAAAAAGAACCTATATTTAAATGATTAATGGGGGAATACAGGCAATCACGGAATCACGGAATCTTCAGAGTTGGAAGGGACCTCTAGAGATCATCTGGTCCCACTCCCCTGCTAGAGCAGGATTGCCTAAAGCACATCCCTCAGGGCTGCATCCAGGTGGGTCCTGAAAATCTCCAGAGAAGGGGACTCCACACCCTCCCTGGGCAGCCTGTTCCAGTGCTCTGTCACCCTCACTGTGAAGAAGTTTTTCCGTGTATTTGAACGGAACTTCCTATGTTCTAGCTTGTGCCCATTGCCCCTTGTCCTGTCACTGGGAACCATTGAAAAGAGCCTGGCTCCGTCCTCCTTAAACCCACCCTTTAGATACTTGTAAACATTAATCAGGTCCCCCCTCAACCTTCTCTTCTCCAGGCTAAAGAGTCCCAGCTCTTTCAGCCTTTCCTCATAAGGGATGTGCTCCAGTCCCATAATCATCTTGGTTGCCCTACGCTGGACTCGCTCCAGTAGTTCCCTGTCCCTCTTGAACTGGGGAGCCCAAAACTGGACACAGTACTCCAGTTGTGGCCTCACCAGTGCAGAGTAGAGGGGGAGAATGACCTCCCTCGACCTACTGGCCACAGTCTTCCCTATGCAGCCCAGGATGCCATTGGCCTTCTTGGCGACAAGGGCACACTGCTGGCTCATGGATAATTTGCTGTCTACCAGGACCCCCAGGTCCTTTTCCTCAGAGCTGCTTCCCAGCATGTCCGCCCCTAACATATACTGGTGTTTGGCATTCTTCCTTCCCAGGTGCAGGACCCTACACTTGCTTTTGTTGAACCTCATTAGGTTCTTCTCTGCCCAGCTCTCCAGCCTGTCCAGGTCACGCTGGATGGCAGCACGGCCCTCTGGAGTGTCGGCCACCCCTCCCAGCTTGGTATCATCAGCAAACTTGCTGAGGATACACTCTGTCCCCTCATCTAGGTCATTAATGAATATATTAAACAAAATTGGTCCAAGTATTGACCCCTGAGGGACACCACTGGTTACAGGCCTCCAACTGGACTCTGTGCCGCTGATCACAACCCTCTGAGTTCTGTCACTCAGCCAGCTCTCGATCCACCTCACTGTCACCTCGTCTAGCCCATACTTCCTCAGCTTCCTAATGAGGATGTTATGGGAGACAGTGTCAAAAGCCTTGCTAAGGTCAAGGTAGATGACATCTACGGCTCTCCCCTCATCCAGCCAACCCGTTATAACATCATAGAAAGCTATCAGATTGGTCAGGCATGATTTGCCCTTGGTAAATCCATGCTGACCACTTCCAATAACTTCCTGTTCCTCTATGTGTTTGGAGACGACATCCAGAATGAGTCGCTCCATTACCTTCCCAGGGACAGAGGTGAGACTAACCGGCCTGTAGTTCCCTGGGTCCTCCTTCTTGCCTTTTTTGAAGATTGGAGTGATGTCAGCCTTCCTCCAGTCCTCAGGCACCTCTCCTGTTCCCCATGACCTTGCAAAGACAATGGAGAGTGGTCTAGCGATAACATCTGCCAGCTCTCTCAGCACTCGCGGGTGCATCCCGTCAGGGCCCATGGATTTATGAATGTCCAGCTTGGCCAAGTGGTCTCTGACCCAGTCCTCCTCAACTAAGGGAAAATCTTCCTCTCTCCAGACCTTCCCCCTTGCCTCCAGGGTATGGGATGCGTGAGGGACGGCTTTATCAGTGAAGACCGAAGAAAAGAAGGCATTCAGTAACTCTGCCTTCTCTGTGTCTTCCACCACTAGGGCACCCGTCTCATTCATCAGTGGACCTATATTTTCCCTAGTTTTCCTTTTTCTGTTGATATACTGGAAAAATCTCTTCTTGTTGTCTTTAACTGCAGTGGCCAAGCTGAGTTCTGATTGAGCTTTGGCCCTTCTAATCTTCCCCCTGCATAGCTTTGTTATATCTTGATAATCCTCATAAGTTGCTAAGCCCCTTTTCCAGAGAATGTAAGCCTTCCTTTTTTTCCTGAGGTCCAGCCAAAGCTGGACCAATATGCAATATGCATATGCAATATGCAATAAGCAATATGCAGCCCTTAATTTATTACAAGCTAGTGGAAAATTTTCAAAGACACTTGACATCGTAGAGATTGAGCTTTTAAATGAGTCTGATGCTCAGTCATCAGACCTTTCAAAGTAACAAATAAAAAAGAACAGAGTGTAGAAAGTTACCTGTCAATCTCTTCAAGGACATCAGCAACTGATATCAATGGCTTTCGCAGATGCTGATGCAAATTGTGTTGTAGTAGCGGTAAGCACAGATTCCACTGGGTTGTACAAACAACCTGAATCACATCAGGATCTCCCAATTGAACTGCGCGTTTTAAGGTTAACTCAAGATTTTTTATCAATTCCAGTTGAGCCTACACAAGTGAAAAATTAATTACCATATATTGCATTTAATGAACATGAATACTTACACGTTCCTCCAAATTTTAATCTTAGGGCTGTTTCCAATAGAAAGAAGTGCCTCAGCCAGCAGACTTCAGAAACTTTTTTTTTTTATTTTTTTTTTTTTTAAATAATTAATAATTTTTTTTTCAAGAGGCATTGATAAATAAGGAGTATTTCTTTTAGGCACTCCATGTTGCTACTACATATTTCAGACAGAAGTCTATCAGCTATTCCCCTTTCTTATGATAAACAGAAATTGATAATTGTGAAATATTTGTGAATTCAGAAGGCTTAGCGCTTTTTTTCTTTTATACTAAGCTACAAATGCAGTGTAGGAGAGGAAAACTAGAAATATTATGAATGGGATTTGCCATATGGGCAACTAAACTTGGTTCCTATTAAATCTAAAAGCAAATCCGTACCTAAGTAACAGACACCTGCTGATTATTTTCTTTTTAGAGGTCATGTGATTAAAAAAAAAAAAATCAAACAAAAAACCTCTCCAACTGCATACACTGTGGTAGGACTATTTAGAAATACCTAAATATTTAAATATCCTATTTTGTATTTAAGCAGTATTAGTAGTGTTTTATATTATGAGGGATTTGTGATTTTTTTTCAAAAGGTGAATGGAATTTCTGAATTCCAAAATTATAAAAGTCATAGATAGGAGTAAGTTTATGCACTAACACTATCGATTTCTAAGAAGCACATTCATACTTCCCATTTTAGGAACTTTAGGTGCCTCCAATAGCTACTCTAAATTGCTCGTTGTAGGCATCTGTCTAATCCCATTGATAATATTAACAATTTAGGCTTCTACTTTTGATGGTCTGATTATAACCGAGCCAGCTGACTACAGAAATCTAAGAAAATCGTCCCCAGTGTGACAATTTATCAGCAATAATCTGCATTTCTCCAACACAAGAATTTGTATGAGATCGCCCATAACATGAAATAATAATTGAGTTGGACTCGATGATCCTTACGGGTCCCTTCCAACTCGAGATATTCTATGAAAACACCTCCCATAAATGTAACATATGAAAACAAGAAGAGCGTTACTTTTGCATGCCTCAACACTACTATCTTTACTCCTGGAAAGTAGTACATTATGAACCTCTACAGTCAGACAGAAGACTTAAGGGAGAAACATTCAACTGTTGTTTATTTTTCCCTGTTTTCCTCTTGGCAGCCCAATAAGAAAGAATATAAAGTTTATATAAAGTTTAAAAGAATTTCTTAATAGTACAGTGTAATTCAGACACATAAATCCAACGCAATTTTCCACAGTTAACAAATTAAAACTTTTGCTTTTCTCTCAAAGTTAATGGTAAAGAACATACCTCAACAACTCCTTTGGTGTAAGTCCCAATTTTAGTGCCAATTTTTTTTATTTCATATTCATATTCCAGGCATTCTATTTCAATAAGTTTCCCTTGCTCCTATGAAATATTAATATACAAAATACTAATTTTAATAATTAAAAAGGAACACTATGAAGATTAAACCTATGCAATTACACTAATACAGCACTGTACTTTCTTACTGAAAATCCCACTGTACTAGGCTAATTAACTGAAACAAAAAAAAGGGACTAGAGTTTGTTGTTTGAACAGCAGTCACTTCTTACTAAGCCAAAGCTGCAAAATAACAACTAGGATTTTTAAAATTGTTCATTGCCAGACTTTGCAATAAGAAAACCAGTGGACACTTGATTTTTCCTATACTGTAATTGGATTTCAGTTCTGGTAGATTCTTGCTCACTAATGTTATTAAAAAGGTAAATGGTTGGAATAAACAAGAGCCAGTCAAGACCAAAAGGATTCATCTTGATGGACAGTGCAACTTTTAAGTGAAAAAAGAGGTTAGATTTTTAACACCTCAGGAAAGATCTGGCTATTACATCATGCAAATTATATATATGGATCATCTAAGATACTTTGTATTCGGTTTCATATGGTGCAGCTGGGAAAGCCAGACAGCACCTCCTTTCATCCTTCATTATGAACTACTATCAAATCACTCAGCATGACCTTTGCTAATTTAACATCCCCATGACTGGAAAACAGATGAGATCTTGAAAAACACAGATGAATGCAGAACTGCCACTACCATGTAATGACAAATACATAGAGAGATGGAATCCGTGTTATGGCTGAGAAATCTGTCAGTACATGGCAAAATACAAGGAACTAGAACTCAATGTAGATGTCTCTCACTACAGCATGAAGAGGCCACTGCCAAAGCGACGCTGGGCAATCAGAAGATGGTCACCTCAAAGCCCACTAACTCTAAGGAGAAGGGATGGTTGAAATAGAAGGTGCCGCAGAAGGGATACCTGGTATTACTGCCTTATACAAATACTCAAACTAAATCCACGTGAATCTTTGATCTAGGGGATCTGAACACATGTTCCAGTGGAATGCTATGGAACTGTGTATGATTTTAGACTTGTGTGAAATTTTCAGAAAAAATGGGCCTGAAGCAGACACTTGGAATTAAAAAATTTCAGTGAGGATATGTAAAATTTACATTACAATTAACTCAGAGTAGAATCATTAGAATAGAAATTTGGAAATGCATTTTGAAATTTGTTTGGCGGTATTTGTCACGTGTTTCCTTACATGCGCATTTCAGATAACTAAAAACTTACTCATGGGGCTCACAGCACAACCAGGCACTTTTTCATACATTTTTTTATCTGAAAAATATATTAATTTTCTGAATACGATGATGAACAGTTCTGTTTCTCAACGGGTGCACTTATTTCGGATGGGATAGAGTTAGTTTTCTTGGTGGCAGCCAGTGTGGGACTATGTTTTGGATCTGTGCTGCAAACAGTGCTGCTAAAGCAGGGATGTGCTGGTTATTCCTGAGCAGCGCTTGCGCAGCACCAAGGGCTGTTCTGCTCCTCATCTCACCCCACCAGCAATGGACTGGGGCTGCGGAGCAAGGTAGGAGGGGACATGGCCGGAACATTCCAGACACAGGATGTCCTGCTCAGCAATAAAACTGGGGGGCAAGGTTGAAGGGGGGAACACACATTGCTTGGGGACTGGCTGGGCATCAGTCAGTTGGTGGTGAGCAATTGTTTTCATTTACATCACTTATCTTTTCTTGGGTTTTATTTTTCTGTGGTTTTTTCCTCCTCTTTTACTTACATCATTACTATTATTATCGTTGTTGTTGTTATTTCTTTTTAATTATTAAACTGTTTTTATCTCAACCCATGAGTTTTCTCACTTTCACCCTTTGAATTCTCTCCCCCATCCTACTGGAGGGGGACTGTGTGACTGGCTGCATGGTGTTCAGTTGCCGGCTGGGGTTAAACCATGACAACAGGGAAGGAACAGAAAAAACAAATCTCAGAGCCAGCTGGACATAAGCATCAATAAGGGCATACACATTGAAAGACCAGTTATTAGGGAGACCACAGAAAATTTTAATCTAAGAATACCCCTACAGTAACATTATAATAAAATTACAGAAGAGTAAAAATTATCAAATATTAGTAATAAAAAAATCAAATAATAGTTTGCTGGAAAATTAATCATTCCTACTAAAGGAAAATGGGAAATGTATAGGAATAAACACTATAAGGAAAGACTCAGGCAAATGAAAGGATTAGGGAGTGCAGTTTGTGGCGCAACGTCTCTGGATTTCTCACTCCAATGACAGAACTATACTGCTTTCCAGAAAAGGTCACAACTTTGGGGCTTTTTTTTGGAGAGCTTTTCTGAACTCCTGCTCCCATCAGTCCCCTAACTGCACTCCAGACAAATGCTCCGTTTTCTCCTATCAAAATTAGAATTCATACACTGTTTGGCAAGGTTGATATTTTACTCATAAAGACTAAAGTTGGTGAGTGTAACGTTAACTGCTTTTAGAGCTTACATCCTGGTGACCAATTATAGTCTCAATGGGTAAACTGGTTAAATCTTCAAAACCTGCAGGCAGTATTTAACTTCCAGTCAAATTGTTCCACAGGTAACATTTTAAAAATATAGGCAAAAATTTATAGTTAACATTTATTTGCCAAAACTAACTGCACCCTATTCTACCTATAACTTACTTTCTGACCTTACATCTTCTCTCTAGTTTAGGAATCGATCACTTATCCAAGTAATTATTTATAGTAATGAATACACAAACAATACAGAGATGGACAGAAGATCCCAGAACTTCACTATTATTTTTAAAGTACAATTACATGGCGGGAAGAGGGGTGTAAAAAAATAAAATCAACTGTAATTAATATCGATACTTACAGTAATCCCAGCTCTCTTCAAGTCAAGTATACAATCATATGCAAGCTTAATGCAGTTTGCTTTCATAGAAAAACGAGCTAGTTCCAGAATCAAAGGAATCCTTCAAAAAAATAGAAAAACATTGCTTCAGAGAATATGATATTGCTCTTTTATGGAATTAGAAAAACACTATATGAAAGTAGCTTTGTGCAGTATACCTGAAAACCTTGAAGTCATCTGAATATTAGAGGACATGTGATTATACTAGTAATCATAGATTAGTAGTGTAAAAAAGATTAAAGTTGGCTACATGAAAAATACAAAATTTCATCTGTTTATGGAAAATAATTAGTATACTTCTACTGTATTCTTGCACAAACTGTTCCTGAAGATCATAAAAAATACAGAACGAAATTTGTGCAGCACAAAGATGGGGAAATAACAAACAAAGATTGCAGGTAATTCTGTAAATACAATGCAGTCTGACACACAAAAAACAGTCAAATCCATCAGTCAATTATTTAGGAGCTAAGAACACAGAATGCACACACTAGGAGACTGTGTTCTCAATGTTTGGATCTCTGTAAGTAACCAAATGAGCATAGCGTACTGTCTGGGATAGAAGTAAAGAGATACCTGAATATCGTGAAAGAAAACTGATTGACCTTAACAAGTAAAAATGTAGTATTACTTCTATATGTAACTGCTATGATATAAGTACTGGAATAGAGAGTTCAGTTTAATCTGCATTTCAAAATTATGTTGAAGAATTGGGAAGGGCCCCAAGAAATGCTATAAATAAACTAAAGTCTGAAAAGCGGTTGTCAATTCTACAACCTTTTAAAAATCTCATGTTATCAACAAGAAAGGGTTATTGAAAGATTTAATCATGTTATATAAACAGACACATGGAAGATGATACTTAAGCTTGGGTACTTTAATAAAGCCTAACAGGACCTTTGTCTTGTTTAAGATGACCTAAGCGTTAACGCAACACAAACTGTTATAACCAAGTACAAGTTCACTCTCTTCAAGGTCAACGGGAATTTTGACAGACTTCAGTGGAAACAGGATCAGCTTCAGCATCAACTTTCATGGGGCTACGACAAGTAAAACTCACTTCATACTGAGAACAGATGCTGGAGGCACATTGTATTGTCTCAAGAGTACGTATACAGAATTCAGATTTGCGGTGGCATCACTTGGAAATTCATTTGTGTCCCACTGCCTGCAATATATTAGGAATCCATCATAATTTTTCACAAGAAATGTTATTGCATTAAAAATTTGAAGTAACTCTCCTAACTTTAGAACGGATGGCTCTTAGTCCAACGTACCAGTGGGATACCTGGATTTTGAAATACCAAAGAAAAAAACTTCTAAAAACAAAGTCAACAAAAGCTACTTCAGTAGGCCAAGCAAGTTACTCAGAGACAGCTAGATATGAAGCAAAAAGAACTTTCCAGCATAAGAATTAATATTTCAGATGGTAAATTTTATTCCAGAAGCAGAGAGAAACAGTGTGCACAACTTTCCTATAATGTCAACATGAATTAATCCACTACGAAAATAATTAATACCTTTAAAATGCAGAAGTGCTGAGACATTGAAAAAAAAATTTGATTTTGTTATGAAGTCTAACTTTCAAAACTGTTTTATGCCTTCAAAATTTAAAAAGTTTAAACAGTATTATGCTTCCCACCCTTGTGATTCATGCGTTATATTTTAGGTGTGATTTCCTCACTTGATCTTTACTCTCTTATACACTATTTGTGTACCAAACCACAATTTATTGGATACAAAAATGTCTTTCAGTCTCTTAAATTCTTTCACCTCAGAATATCTGTACTATACAGTATTCCCTACATTCCCAAAGAACTATCTCACTTTTTAGCTGAGGCTGTTCTGTAGGCAGGCCTGACAGTTACTACCCAAACTGTCACTATGGTTTTCCTTTTAAGAAACTAATACTTGCATAATACCAAGCATCAAAGTACAAGTGGAAGGATACATTTTTAATACTTACAATTTTAACATCTGCATTTTATAAATAATTGAAAAATGGATGGAATTTTCTATTTCCTTCTCTACCTGGGAAACATCCATTAGTTTGTGATATACCTATAAAACAAAAATTTCATTATTAATTGACTAAATACGCAAACTAAGGACAGACACTCAACACAGCTAAAATAAAGCAGGTTTGTTGACTGTAGGCTTTTTCATGGACTTTAAGGGCAGTGAAGGCTACTACGATAATCTGTGTTGTTCTGCATAGATACCACAAAGTTCACCTAGTAGAGCTATACTAATCTTCACATAGCAAGGACCAGAACTATTAGCAGAAATCTAAACGTGCAACTAACATCTGAGTCAGAATTCTAATTAATGCATTTTTAATAACACCTTTTGATAGCATTCATTCTGAAATCACCTCATCCAGCTTTGAGAAATGAGCCCTATGCAAATTTACCTGTAACTATAAATTATATATAACAAAAAATATTATGAAGAAATTACAATAAACTGTAGTTACTTCAATTTAACTGTAGCGTTACACATTAAACATGTGCACATCATTCCTTCTGACTCTCTCACACTGACTGCCCGTAGCAATCAATACCCATTACTGAAGCTGTACCGAAGAGTAAGTTTTGCAGGACTGAAGTATGCTGTTAGTAAAGCGCTCAGCAGTGTGGATCATACTTGTGTAACCCTGCTGAGGCACACAGCCCAAATGAAATTTTAGAACTACTTTATTCTTCTGTTTAAGGCCGTGGTCAAATAGCTTTGCTCAACATTGCCTCTAAAAAATACAAAAGTCATTCTGACCTTGCCTAAATGTTTTTGCTTCATTAATATTGCACCTCTGAAAGTTTGTATACCGAACCGCAATCTGTTGGATACAAAAATGTCTTTCAGTCTCTTAAATTCTTTCACCTCAGAATATCTGTACTACGCAGGATTCCCTACATTCCCAAAGAACTACCTCACTTTTTAGCTGAGGCTTGGTTCTCTTAATTCAAATGTTAGAGAACTTTATATTCTAAACATACGCTCTTGAAATGCAGGGATTGGGAGTAGACAGAAAAAGACAACAGATGTTGTAGCAGAATGAAAGAAAATATGACTGCATGCAACTTCCAAGTTTTATTTGCCTATTTCTGCTTTTGCCACGTTCATCTTCACCCTCTTATTTCCCAAATTAAGGGCTTGTAAGAAATGTGAACTATTGTCATATGCTCCGATTCCCAGAACTATTTATAGGGTTCAAGTTCGGTCATTTAAGTATTTATCAGCATGAGAAAATTGAACAGAGATGGTAAATATGCCCTCAATGGCATAAGGCAGGTTAAGTTGCACCCACTACACCTTCTGTGTTAATAGTCATTATTCCCAAACAGAATTTTTAGCATTAGCAACAGTTGTCTTGATGATATTATGTTGTATTAAAATAACACAGAGCAGCAGGGGACTCTTTAGCTCATAGTACCAAAAATATACAAATTGTAAAAATTTCTGCGTATCTACTGTATCATTTGGTAGCTCAAAAAATTTAAATTAAGGAAACAACACATTTAACAATTATATCTGTGATCTTATTAAATGTAGAGAAAGCTCCTGTCTTATGGGAGTTTAAAATATTTTACAGCATTACCATTAGAGAAAATATTTGAGCATATTTATCTGGAACATTTTCCTTAATAAAGCTTGTTGCAGCAGATGAAAACTCTTTTGCTTCTTTCAGTTTTGAAGCATCAAGGAAGCACTCGAGTAAATTTCTGCAGATCAAATAAATATTTGTATTAAATATTTATTAATGCTTTCTAAAATAATTCTCATTTATATTTTTTCAAGAGACTCCTTACATCCAAGGTACCACTCCTAAATGCAGTACAAGCAATTAGTGCTATAAAGCATTGACTCAACATGAAAGAGATCCTCTGTGTCTTTTTTTTTCTTCCAGAGATATACATCTGTTAACATACATTTAATGCAGATTGCAAAAATAATCTTGGAAAAGGAGACTTTTGTGAAAACTTTTCTCAACAGGACACCTGGAATTAAGATGATTAATTATTTGAAGTTGCATGAGAAAAACATTTCCGTGAGATGTATTCTAAGACTCTCTCTTAACTACTAGAAAGGCTAGTATTTCAAAGCCATCTAGCAAACGAAAACTATTTATGTTGGGAACTGCAACATATAGACTGGATTTTCAATATTTTATCTCATTTAACTGAAAAAGAGCCTGTGATTCCATGAAATAAATTAACAACAACAACAATAATAAAAATTACTCAAAATATAAATACAAATGTAAGAAAAAAATAAATGCTACCATTAGTTTCATAACACAAACACATTGTGTGCACTTGCTAGTTCCCCCCAATACTTCAGCAAGAGTATGTTTATTATAAAAAAACTGCATGCATGGTATTCCAGATAACCCTTACCATACCCTTTGGAATGTTTTGTTACTTAATTTTTTTATATCCCTCCAGTTTCAGCTTATAAAGAAAACGCTACAGAGCAATAAACCATCAGCCACAGACCACAGAAATAGAAATGTTCACAAAGAGAAAGGAAAAAACTGTGGCAGAAGCATAACAGGAACTGGAAATGGTCTGTAGAACAGCAGACAAAAACATCTCCGAGAAAAGGCTGTCTGACCTTGAAAAATTACATGGACAGTCTTCATTTTGCACATAAAACTGTTTCTCTCAGTAGAGATATCTCAAGGTTTATGCTCCAGCTTTACTCAGGAAATGTATGAGTAGTAATACATTGATATTGATACACCATTTATTACCAATTATTTTCAAATAATTGTAATAATGCAAATGTGTATAACAGTACCGGTAGCACACTGGGTTGATTGTAGGGTTTTTTTGACTTCCATTTTAATCTTGCTTAGGCAAAAAAACATTCAGTTCAGTTCTAAAACTAAAATTACCACCAACAAATAAATTTACTAGCAGAATCAGGTACTATAAAAATATCTGCCTTCTAACTTTCGGTATTCCTTACAATCTTTAAATTAAAAGATGAGAGCTGAGACTCAATGCCGCCTTTGCCTCAGTCTTCACTAAAAAGGTCTCCCAGGCCTTGTGTCTGGTGAAAGCATTCAAAAAATTCAGTAAAGCAGATCTACAGAAGAGGACCTGGGGTCCTGGTGAACAGCCACCTGACCAGCAGCGAGCTCTGAACCAAAGGCGCCCAACAGCATCCTGGTCTATACCAAAAGGAGCACACGTAGATCACGGAGGCACGTCACCGAGAAGATGGATCCAGGCTCTTTACTAAGGCACATGGCAGGAAGACAAGTGACAACAGGTGTACATTGAAATAAAAGAGCTTCATAGTGGTAATAAAGAAAAACTTTCTCCCCCTGAGGACAGTTGAGCAGAGCTGCTAAGCTCAAGAGAGGCTGTGTGGTCTCCATCCTTGATGGCTTCCAGACCTGAGGAGATAAATCCTGAGCCTGACCCCAAAACTGATCTGGCTTGGAACACGAGGTTGGATTACCCACCCTAGGAGGTCCCTTCCCACCTGAATTGCCTTGCAATCTTAAGGTATATGCCATATCTCCAGATAGGATAAGTTATGTTTCTTTACCTGAAGAAAATAGTTCTTAAAGAAAATGGGAGTTTGTCTTTCTCCTCACTTAAAAGGACTGCACGTAAGCACCACTCAAACACTACGTCCAAAATGACCGATACTTCAGATCAGACCTAGGGCCTAACTGGCTCTGCCGCTAAAATTTTAACCTCAAAGTAAATATTAAAATGAAGCACCTTTTATGTTAAGTGTACATTTATATATCTTTTAAAAGTTACGAATTAAGCTTTCCACAATCACAGAATCACGGAATCTTCAGAGTTGGAAGGGACCTCTAGAGACCATCTGGTCCCACTCCCCTGCTAGAGCAGGATTGCCTAAAGCACATCCCTCAGGACTGCATCCAGGCGGGTCCTGAAAATCTCCAGAGAAGGGGACTCCACACCCTCCCTGGGCAGCCTGTTCCAGTGCTCTGTCACCCTCACTGTGAAGAAGTTTTTCCGTGTATTTGAACGGAACTTCCTATGTTCTAGCTTGTGCCCACTGCCCCTTGTCCTGTCGCTGGGAACCATTGAAAAGAGCCTGGCTCCGTCCTCCTTAAACCCACCCTTTAGATACTTGTAAACATTAATCAGGTCCCCCCTCAACCTTCTCTTCTCCAGGCTAAAGAGTCCCAGCTCTTTCAGCCTTTCCTCATAAGGGAGGTGCTCCAGTCCCATAATCATCTTGGTTGCCCTACGCTGGACTCGCTCCAGTAGTTCCCTGTCCCTCTTGAACTGGGGAGCCCAAAACTGGACACAGTACTCCAGTTGTGGCCTCACCAGTGCAGAGTAGAGGGGAAGAATGACCTCCCTCGACCTACTGGCCACAGTCTTCCCTATGCAGCCCAGGATGCCATTGGCCTTCTTGGCGACAAGGGCACACTGCTGGCTCATGGATAATTTGCTGTCTACCAGGACCCCCAGGTCCTTCTCCTCAGAGCTGCTTCCCAGCATGTCCGCCCCTAACAATAACAATAAATGCCCGTACAGTGTTACCAATGAGATATACTTTATTAAAGACTACCTCAGGTGGCAGCCACACGTACAAGGGGACTACAAAATGCCCGTGTGAGAAAAATATAATTAAACTTACATCATGAGTTCTGCTCTCCATTCACTGTCTTGGTCTTCAGTTTGGTTTAACGCTTTAACAATCTGAGAAAGGCTGGGAATAAGACAACAGCGGAATCCAGGCTTAAGATATGGCCTCACAAGTTGCCAATAAAGAACTGAGGCATTATATACCAAAAAATAATATCTGAAAAACAAAAATCAAGAACTTAGTATTTCATGGTCTTAGATAAACATAAAATTATAGAGTATTTTAAGACACTTCTAAGAAGCAAAACTGGAACTTTGCCTATGTGTTTAGATAAGAACCAATCCTGACTAAGAACTGAGAACACAAGTACAGCACAAGAGGAATGCAATAACTCTTGCAAATATTCTCTACCCAGTAATTAACCACTTAAAATAAGCTAACATGGTGCTCTCCTACTGAGCGTAAATATAAAAGTGGAAGAAATTCTCAGATATCTACCAGCCTTAAATAGGTTGATTCATCCCATCTGTTTAAGACTGTTCAGTAATCCTATATTGTTGCAGCATGGACAGCAGTTACAGAAGTACAGTAACAAAACAGAAGGAAAATCCACAAAAGAAAAAAAAAAACCAACCAAAAAACACAACTCCAGACTACCCAGTGAAAAAGTGAGACAAACAACTATGAAAACCTAACTCAGTAACATTTCCTGAGATTTAAAGAGTTAATCCTTCCACTAGGGCCTACCTTCGGTCATGGGTGGCAAAATCTATTGCCTTCATGAAAAACAGCACAAACTTTTCAAACTCTTCCTAGAACAGAACAACAAAATTGTTGATGCAATCTGAACATGGCTTTTATAAATCAGTACATTTTTCCTATTTCAAAACACTCACATCTCATAATTTTTATTTTCAGACCAATCTCAAATAAAACATGCTGCCATAATAAGTTGCTGCCATAGAAACAGAATAACTAAAAATTGGTGGCATTGCCCATCACTATGTTTTCCTGATTTCAAATTTTAAGACTATGTTTTCAATTTCTTTCACTTCTGCCAAACTTTAATTATCATGACTGAAATTTTCCAAAACTGCAAAGCTGCATATTCAGCAGATAAATCTCAGAAACATCCAAGAGCAAAGCCAGGGAAAAAAGCAATATTAGTTTGTCCTAGTAAAATACTTGAGGTATTATTTTCTTCAGAAAAGCTCCAGCAAGAATTTGCTGACTGAATGGTGTGTCAGGCATGCTCTTTGTCATTAAAGCACCTGGGAAGCAGCTTTCAGAGGAGGACACCAAGTTGAACACAATCCAGGGGCACGCCCTTGCCGCAAACATGGCCAACCGTGTCCTGGGCTGCCTTGCGAGGAGTGCTGGAGCAGGTCGAGGGAGGGGACCCTCCCCCTCTGCTCAGCACTGGTGAGGCCACACCTGGAGTGCTGTGCCCAGCGCTGGGCTCCCCGGTACCAGAGAGACACAGACACTGCAGAGAGAGTCCAACAAAGAGGATGAAGGGACTGGAGCACCTCTCATATGAGGAAAGGCTGACAGAGCCGGGACTGTTTAGCCTGGAGAAGGCGGCTCAGGGGGGATCTCATTAGTAAGTACAAATACCTGAAGGGAGGGTGTAAAGAAGATGGATGGGTCATAAAAAGGGATTTTTGAAAGCCTAAGAGAAAGATGCAGTGGAAATGGCAAAGCAGAGGTGGGACTGGATGGGCAGGAAGGGGATGACACCAGAGGTCTCTCTATAATGAGACAGAACAGAGTAACTGAAAACTCCAAGAGAGCTGGGACTGATTTACTGGACTCTGGGACTGGCATAAGAAGGCTACTGAGCAATGAGTGGGAACCGCCTAGATAAAGAGAAAACTAGAATTAAGAGTCTGAGATGTATTAGATACTAAAGCAGAAAAGTTGCACTTGGCCTATAAGCATCTTAATCAGCCAACAAGGATTCCTTGGGATGGAAACCAAAATAAGGACAAATTTATGTTTTCTAAATGAATGATGATTACTAGTCATACAGCATGAGATGATGTGCCACTCCTATTTCCATAAATGAACACAGCAGTGGAAAAAACTTTACAACTGATACAAAGCGTATCTTAAAAGAACATTACAACACACGGCACAGGGGAACCAAGTCTGGATTGCGCATACTGGGATGGTTCTTAACTTCTAAAAAGTTAGCAAGAGTCAAGAGGAAAACAGAAAAATTTGGCTGAGATTTAGAAAACATCACCGAATAGTCTGTTTAATTTAGCAGTATAAAAGGCTAACTGGACATTAGAGAATATTTTTCAAATGTGTACAAAGTTCTAAAGGGACCACTGACCAGCTGTTCTGCACATGCGCTAAGAGAAAGCAGAGGTAGTACAGATAACATCATAGGGAAAGCATTCCAGCTTGAAAGTTAATTCAAACACATTACTCAAAGAAACTACAGCAATATCTGCCAGGAAAACTTGTAAACACAAACATTAAGGCCATTTTAGGGGCTGAGATATCACTGACAAATTGGCAAAGCTGACTGACCACAGTATGAGGACAAGTGAAATACTAAATACAGAAACAGATCCCGCTCCATTTTCAGTTCAGCAGGAGGTAAAAACTGCTCATTGTGTACGAACACGGTTATCACCAAATGTTAACACACATAAGCTTTTAGAAGCAGAAGCATCCTGCTGAGTGGCTACCAGAAAGCTTCATCTTTCACTTCAAAAAGCCACATCCAATGTAGTACGTGCAAAGGTTCCTGTGGTGGAAGCACATTGCCACACAAGAGAAACAAACTGTACAGCCTTTCCGAGGGTGCCTTTAGTCCTCCATTTCCCACGATTCTGCAAAATGCTTACTGTGATCCTGAACAAAACCGGTAATTGTTTTACCAGTTTTACATTTGGTCTAAAAGTATCATATTGATGTAAAAAGTGAAAAGGCTTACTTTAAAACAATCAACCGTCTGAAAAATTTTGCAAGCATTCTTTTTTCCTCCTCAAAGTATTGCAATATTAGTCTAATTCAGCTGTTAAATTTTGTTTACTCCCAATATATTTTCCTTTGATTTTTCCCACAGTCCTGATTACCCTTGTGTATTTTAAATGACTGAAAGCAATGCATAAAAACCTAGGAAGAAATACTCTTAAAAATTGGCTTATTATAATCATAGAATCATAGAATCTTCATGGTTGGAAAGGACCTTTGAGATCATCGAGTCCAACCATACACACACCAAAAAAAAAAAAAAGCAACCTTCATAATTTCTCACCAAATTATCTGTGGAGAGTGGAGTGTGCAACTGGCCTTGGCACAAATACGCTCTGCCAAGAAACTGGTTCACAGGAAATCTTCCTTTAAAATACATCTGTAGACAGTCACTGCTCATTTCCAGATATCCCAGCTAAGACCAAAAAGAGCATTTTGATATTTAAAAAATACAACAGATACTTAATTAAGAATTGTTAGTTTTTAAGAATGCATGCCTACTCAAAGTGCAACATCCAACTGTACACCAGTATGCAAACAATATTCCATAAAGCCGCATATAAGATCTGGTACGATTTCCTAAAATTTAAAGCTAGACTTTTGTCATTACAAATGTATAGAAAAATAGCTCCTTTATTTAACAAAGCTCCTGAGTCAGTCAGTCATAGAACCCCTTACAGTATACAAAAAAATGTTTCCTTTTTTAATAGCCATTGTTAACATAAAAGCAAAATTCTTAGTAGAAAGTCTTTTTAAAAAGACAGATATTAGCCCGCAGGATTTTGTATGGATGCCAGTGCTACACCTCAATTTTCAGACAACAGATAGAATTTGAGTGGCTTGCAGCCTGGAAACAAAAACTTTATTAGAAACTCTGCTTGAAATCAAATCACTTGTGTCAATGGATTGAAAATTAAAAAATACTTCAAAATTAAGAACGTCTACCACGTTTTATAGAAGTCAGCCCAGTTAGCAACAATCTTTCATAATTCAGCATGCCGCCTTTTCTTCTTTTGCCCAGTAGGGACTGTTCACAAACACATTTTCTTCAGTCATAACCAAGTTGCTAACATTAAGTTTTCCATATGAGAAAACACAGGCATGTCAACTATTTTATACTACTACGGTATACCTTGCACATTTTGGTCTAATTACAAACTTCAGAAACCACAGTTTGCTGACTGATTATAAAGAAGTGATAATTTAGAGGCCGAGCCTTAACTGAAAATGCATCCTTAAAAAATTGCTCTCCAAAAACAGAAGCGTGAAATATTTTTCACAGGTACTTCTAGGAGTATTTTTAAGTAATAACTTTAACAACTGTAAATACAACGTGTCATATAAATGTTTTTATTCACTACAGATAAACTGCCTGAATTACAAACCTGAAATGCCTGTTCAGCACATAAAACATATAAGTCGGTGCTGAAGTTATCTGATGAGTCAAGTGCAGATTTTCCCTGACTGGCTGATTTGATCAACTCATAAGCATTCTTCAAAGCCTGAACATCTGAAATAAAAAAGGAATAAAGCTCGTAACAGATAATTTATGCTTCAAGGTGGACTGACAGACATGATTGCGTTACTGCAAATCAACTGTATGGCACCCTATTTAGCCTTTACAGAAATAAATTAAGGAAAATTATGTCAAACAAATGTTGTTCAAAGTCAGCCACAGTTGTAAGATGAAGAATTAACAACTCTCTGGGGATTTAAAATCACTAACGTTAGCACACAAGAAAGTGAACTACTTAGACGGCCTGATTCGCAATTCCCTGAACTCAACAGCACTCTTTCTGCTGACAGAGATTTGATCCTCAAAGCTTTTGTATGAAGTAACCCTGACTGGAAGAAAACTAGAATAAATTAAGACCACATCGCAGTTACTTCTTTTCACAGCTGAGAAGCACATTTAAAGCATTCAGAGACAGAACAAGTTTTCTATAGATTCAGAAACAAAACAAGATCAAATCGTTTTCGCATTCAAAGTGCGATCTTTATTGCACTTATTTTAGAGAGGGGCGGCACTCCGCGGCCCGGCCCGCCCTTACCGCGGCGGCTCTGCGCGGCCCACAGCCGCTCCCTCACGGACGGATCCATCCCGCCGCCCGCACCCCGGCAGCCGCGGGGGCTGCGGGAGCCTTTTCCAACGGGGCCTCCCGAGACCTTCCCCTGCGGACGGGAGACGGGCTGCTGAGGGTGTCTCGGGCCCCCTTCTCCGCCGCAGCCCTCCTTCGCCGCCGCCCGGCTGCCGTTACCGCCGCGCGCGTATCCCGGCAGCGCTCCCACAACAGCCACGCCGCCCCCCCGGCGGAGCGACCGATGGCCCCGCCCCGGTACGGGATGGCGGCCCGAGTCCAGCGAGAACGAGAGACAGCACAGGCCTCAAACCAATCACGGGTTTGCTCCGCAGGCACTAACTGTTCTATCGTAATCGCTTCCCGTCTCCTCCGTGCTCTGGTGTCCAGAGTCAAACGCCTCGTTTCACGCACTACAAGTTTATCCTTCTCAGAGGGTCTCTTCTGTGGTGCATTTTTTTAACATGTAAGAGAGAACAAAAATGGTTTCCTGTAACGTTTTCTCGCCTTTCTTCCTGCTCTGCGCCCAGTACCTCGGGAGCCTCAGGCCAAGTGCCCTCCCCGTGTTGCGGATGCCGCCCTGTGTGTGGCTCTGAGGAGGCTAGACATACACGTCCTGTTTAAGCCCACGCTGCACGGTAACATAAAGCCATGAACGCACATAATATGAGAAACCAAGGGGAGAAACAAAATTTCTAGGCAGCAAAGAGATTTAGACAAACTGGAAGTAGTATTATCTATAGACGCTATGCATCTTATTCTTTTTGTTTAGAAATTGATCACGAACCGGTAACTCCTATTAAATTATTTCCATTATTAATTCTCTGAATAAGAGCTTAAAACAAACTATTTGGATTTTAATTTGTGTCATATGTTCCTAGAAAGCGCTCATAACTGGAGAAGTAAATCTACTGAGGAGTGAAGTATTTTAGGGAGAGCAGGGGACAGCAGATCATAAAGAAATACCCAATGACGCAATGCATCTGTTGGTTGTGCTGTCACTACTTATTGCCAAAAAAATAATGGCTTAATGCCTCTCTTCTCCATCTCCGCTTCTAATGAAAATCTAGTACTTACTGAGCAGCATAAGAACGTAACTATATCAGATCAGAACTCTGGGCAGTTGGGGTTCCTTTGATGAACAGCAGCAAGCTAAATAAGAGTTTAGAACAGGGTATTGCGGTATTTCCTCAGAAAGGAACGCCCTAAACTTCCAACAGCTCATGACCACCAACCTTTGACATGCTTTCTGTCATGAACTTGCCTTATTTGACTCTTTTAACACATGCAGACTTTTATCTATATTATATTGTGCCAGTGAGTTTCAGTCTTTAACTAAATATTGCATGAAAAAGAACCTCAAAAAAAGTACCCCCAAAAATATTTCAAATTTTAAAAATTTAACTTTCCAAGCCAAAGGCTGCCAGGAATTAGTTCTGTGTGGTTTTAACTAAGCTCTGGCATTTGTTTGAGAAAAATTTTCATGATGTTGAAATTAAGAATCCTTCTCCCATCAGGACCACCATGCAGAAATGCTTGTAATGAAAAGTCTAGAATTACTGAAATACTGTGTTTCTCTCTAGGCAGCTCTGCTGCCTAGCTGCCAAATGATGCACGGCAAAAAGAGATTACTTAGTGACTTAAATTATCATGTAAATGATAGCAGAATAGGATATCTCATGTTGAACATTACACACAACTGCTCTAAGGCAATCATTATGCCACCATATGAATAAATTAACATTTGATAAATTCTAGTTAACATATAGTATCTATATCTGATATGCTATATCTATAGTTTCTAGATCTTCTGATCTAGTTGAAGATGTCCCTGCTTACTGCAGGGGGCTTGGACTAGATGACCTTTCAAGGTCCCTTCCAACCCAACACATTCTGATTCTGTGGTACAGTTACCCGAAATTAACTCTTTTAAACATACTACTATAGAAAAGCAAAACCCAACAAATTAAGCACCATATAACCATAGCAGAAGATTTAATTCTACCAGAGAAATAGCATACCAAGATTTGTATCTTTAAAACGTGAAGTATGCAGTAAACCTGCCGTTTAACTTTGGAAGACGTGCCCGTGGTGGGCCCTGCAGGGCGGTGCGGCACCGCCCAGTCCCTCACACCTCACCTCAACCCCTCACCCCCCGCCCGCAGCCCCTGCAGGGCCGCTCAGCCCCCGCTGCAGACCCTCGCCCGCTGCGCCGGGGGCCCGGAGCCAGGGTCGGCCCGCCCCGGGAGGCACCCGGGCCCCGGGCAAACCGCCCGCTCCCCCTGGGCCCGCAGCGGGCGAGCGGCTCCTTCAGGCCCTGGGTACCCGGGACGAACCGCGGGATCTGCCGCGCAAACCCTGGGCCCCGCGGGACCGGCGACCGCGCTAACGCTGGCCGGTGCGATCTGACGGTGAGAGGGTGTCGTGGAGACACAGAAACTGAGTCTCCAGGGCGTCCCCACGAGGAGAAGAAGGAGCAGCTGTTCCTGGGGAAGGTCCGCCCAGCTCCGGGAGCAGCAGCCACCTGCCCAGCGGGAACACCGCCGCTCCCATTCCCCCCGCGAACCCCACAACACAAAACCCCCCGCCGGCTACCCGGCGCCTGAAGCCTTTCCGCCGGCAGCCGCCGAGCGCAGCCGGCGAGCCCGGCCCCCGGCACAGCGCCGCGCATGCGCCCCGCCCCCGGTGGCTCGGCGGGCCGCGTCCTTTGGCGCGGCCGTGACGCCATGGCGGGGGCTGGGGGGCTTTTGCTGGCCCTGCTGCTGGCGCGGCTGGCCGCCGGCACCCCCAGCACCCCGCCCGATGCCCCCGGCACCACGCCTGGCACCCCGCCCGATGCCCCCGGCACCACGCCTGGCACCCCGCCCGATACCCCCGGCACCCCGCCCGATACCCCCGCTACCCTGCCTGGCACCCCGCCCGATACCCCGCCCGATGCCCCCGGCACCCCGCCCGATACCCCCGCTACCCCGTCTGGCACCCCCGCTACCCCCGGCACCCCGCCTGGCAGCCCGCCCGGTACCCCCGGTATCCCTGGCGCCCCCGGTACCCCGCCCAGCACCCTGCCCGATACCCCCGGTATCCCTGGCACCCCGCCTGGCACCCTGCCCGGTTCTCCGGGCACCCCTGGTACCCCGGCCGGCACCCCCGGCGGTAAAAGGTGGGCCGGGGACGGGCCGGCTCTGTGGCGGCCCCGGCAGAGCGGGGCCTGGCGGGGCCGTGGGGGGCTGTTGGCGGCGGGAACGAAGGAGTCCTGTCTCGGGAAAAAGGACTTTAGTATACGATGGGGGACAGTAAAGCAGTGACGCGCTGCGGGGTGCCGTCGCTGGGAATGGAGGTTTCAGCTGTGTGTAGAGTAAAATCTGTGGGTGAAATCTGTCTGCAGGTCGCAGTTGTGAGGAGAATCGAGAGGAGCTGCAATACACAAACGCTGAGTTTCTTTAGCACTTCCTCTTGCAGGGAATTTCAGAGTGATTTCTAAGTACACAAATAGTATCCACAGAGTTACTGCAATGACAAGAGAGGCTTTCTCTAATTGTTTATCAACGCAAATTGTACAATAACTCATGTAAGCTGATGAAAAGTAATACTGTGTTCTGTTGCTGGCATTTAGTAATGTAAAATTTGAAATTTTGCAAGAATAGTCTCTTTAATGTTTTATTGGGGGGATGGGACTTGTTTTTGCAGGTCTGTGAGTCGAGTGTGTGTGGAAAAGTCGCTGGTGTTCAGGAGTAACACCCCATACCCCACCGACACTGTTGCTGTCCCTGGTGGGCCTGATCTGTTCTGTGTGCAGGTGGAGGACTGTAAGTAACCTTTCTTTCCACACGTTTAATTCATAGATTGCCTCTGCTCAGGGAGTCATTTTTTAAACTTGAATGTTACAGTTGTTGAGTCACCATCCCTAGAGGTATTTAAGAAACGTGTAGATTTGGCATTTCAGGGCATGCTCTAGTGGGAGAGATTGTAGGGGATTTTTGTGTGTGTATGGTTGGACTTGATCTCAAAGGGTCCTTTCCAACCATGAAGATTCTATGATTCTAATTGTTTGGGCTGTTATAGTTCCAGAGAGACCATGGTGAAGCAGGTTTCCATCACCAAAGACAAACAAAAAAAAGGTCATTGCACTCAATTTAAGGGTTGGGTCTGACTAAAAACAAATCAGCCTTTGTTAGTTGCTTCTATATCTGAGATTCCTTGTGCTTAGAGCAGCAAATAAGGGTTGGTATTTGAAATATACCACTATTATCCTTTTCAGAAAGTGATTTCTTATCATATCTTAGATTATTTCTTATTATGTCATATGCTTATCTTCACACTTTCTTACTGCTGGTGGTGATTTTTCTCTAGTAATCATACACCCTCATGCCGTTAACACTTTTTTCTCTTTCTGCTTTCCACATTGTTCATTGCAATTCACTAGGGTCTCACATTTGAACACTTACCATTTTCTCTTTTTGAGTCTTTTGCCTGGGAGTTTTGACCTACAGTCCCATCTACTTTGGACCTGAATCATAGAACGTTTTAGGTTGGGAGGGATGAAGGTTAACTGGTCCAACAACTAGTCAAAACAGGGTTAGCTTCCTATTATCTACTCCTCCTTTCAGCTCTTCAGAGATGTTGCCTGAACGTTTTGCATACAGGGTAGAGCAAAGAAACAGTGAGAGCCTCATAGTTTGTAGTGTGATAAGTAGTAGTGCTAGAACTTCACCCATTCCAATTTTCAGTAGGTCTCAGAGTAAAGATAAATTTCAATGAGGGTTTAACCACATCTGGAAGTGCCCTCAGGCTTCTGGGTATTCTGGCGTATAACTTCGAAGTAGATAAATTTTATCCTTTTCCCACACCACCCATAGCATCATAAAAATAGGATTAGAAGGTTTCAGAATTTGTAATCTCATCCAAAGGAAGGACCATCTGTGTCCAGATTGATGGCACCATATTTTTCTGGCCAGTTAATATTTGGGCCCCATATCTATCACATGATTAGGCCCACTGAACAAGCCCTAAACATTTGATTGCACATGTGCGTTAGGTGTAGCACACCTGGGAACAATAGAATTCACTGCTTACATGGCCTTTTCCTTTTCTGTACTTGTTGTTGCAAGAACATCTGGGAAATACTTTATTTGGGATCACCTGAAGGATGATAAAGTTTTCTGGTAGAAACAGCCTTCTCCCTGTTGGCCTTCCTCAAGGAAATACAGAAACACGTATGTTCTCATCAACTGATTGTGGAAGAAGGCTTTCCAGGATGGATGGTGACATGAGCTATCACTGACAGAAATAATATAGTCAAGCCAGTTCCAGAGGGCCTCCTGGAGAAGCCAAGTGGGAACAGGCTCTGAACCTAATGAATTATCGAGGCCAGTGTCAAAGAGATTGTGATGCACAAGGGGACTTCACCTCATTGAAACCATTGCTAGCAGATACCAGAGCAGTGTTCGAGTTTTACTAATACTTCTTTATGATGCTTCTAAAAGATGCAGGCTTTTTCTTCCTCTGCTTGTCACTAATGGCTCTTTCCATGACCATCCTTGTTCTTTCTTGACTGCAGTACTCCATTTCAGCTGTCTTTCCTGAAGTGTAAAACAGCCTCTGCTTCACCCAGTCATCTTTCTTGTCTGTTTTTCTGACTATTGCCATCCTTCAATTCCTTTATTTTTCTACGGTTTCATACCATTGTTCTCCATCTGACAGCTGTTACAACTGTGGTGTTCCTCTAACCCTGATAGCTCATCACACCCAGTCTTCTCTTTCTTTTGTGCCCTCTGTGGCCCTTTCTTCCTTTTGCAGTTTTTCCCAGTGCCTTTTCACTGTCTTGTGCTAAGTGTGGAGTTTCACATATTTCTTTAACTGATTTTAGACTGTATTGATACTAAGTGGAGCAGTGTGACTGCTCACCACATCCCTAACAGCTCCTTCTGTCTAATGATCATGTAGCTGGCTGAGTCAGGCAGTCTTGCTGATCCAACTGACAATTAGTTAACTAAGAAGAGATCAGTTTTCAGGGACAATTGGAAATACTGGATATTTTAAAAATACTTAAAGTACTTTTAGAAGCATTACTGTTTCACATACTAGCTCCTCAAGATAACAACTTTGTCTTTAGTCTTTGCAGGGTATCACTGGTATTTCCACTTAGAAATCAGTGGAAGAACTAATATGAGTGTGTTTTAAAGTTACAAGAATCATTATCCACGAGCCTGACTCCTGTTTTGGGTGGGTTTTTTTAAAGTTTGTCCGGTTTCAGACAAATTAAATTGTCTGAAATTCTGTTTTGCCTTTTTCTACGAGATTAAATAGCCTTTAGTAGCTAGCATGCTTTCTTGAGAAAACTACACTATGAACAAGTTATATATGTCTTTTCTCTGAAAACTTAAGTTTTGCTGCAGAAGGCCTTTTCTTCCAGTTTTCAGGTATATTTTGCCTCATGTAATGTTGTTAATCTGCGTTAGCAAGTATTCAGCTTTGATAATAGAAGAGCACATAAAGAACTGCGTTCCAAAGAAAATAAATGGTTGTGAGTAGCACAACTACCAATGTTTTTTCAGTCTAAAGATTATACCCTTCAGTGAATAATAACAAAGCTGCTCTGTGCACCTATTTTTGTGAACCTTGCAGGAACTTAATACTCCTTCGGCCTTTATCATCTTAAAATATTGACTGCTTGACTGATGCTGTATTCGGATATAAAACAGCTTTTATTTCTGTCTGCTGCTGTGTACATTGAGCATCTGCTCTGCCCTTGAACAGCAGAATTACATTGAGAGTTTAAGTTCTTTTTATTTTTTTTTCTCCCCCCCGGCCCCCCCCAACCTACTGGACTACCTGAATTCTTTTTGGTACTGCTGTAATCGAGGGTACTCCACTCACTTCTATTGTCGGTATGATCTGTAGTCCTCCAACCTCGTAAGGCATTTTATTTGGATGTATTTAAAAATTTATTGTTCAAACAAGTCCATTAGGATGCGTTTACATAGTATGTCCTTAATAATTTGCCATTTTATGACTTAGTGTTTTAGCAGCAATAATTTAATACATTATAACATTGTAACCATACTGAATACCACTGGGTCAGGGGGGCATCACTGTGGGATACCAATAGGAGGTCTGGGGTTTTAGGATGCCTATTCCCAGTTCCTACTTACTTTGATTTTTACCAACCTTAATTATTTTGAATCCATTTCACGTTGCTTTTAGTAGACTCACATATTGGTAGTGTTTTGTCATTAAAATGTCACGTGTGTCTAATTTGGGCATCTCACAGAAATTAGAGCACATATTAAGATCATTGTCTTTGGCCGTTTTCATGCTTTTTGGACAGTCACATTTGTGTATTAACACTTGTTTCCCATGAAACAGTACAAACTGCTCATGATATCATCCTATTCATAGCTCATATTAGCCTGTTAGCAGTGTTACTATGGATTAATTCATATAAGGCACTACCTAGCTTATAATTACTGAACTTGTTCCTTTCAAAAATATTGTCATGATATTTACTTAGATCTGTCTTTTCTAGTAATTTGATATTGGCTTTTTTTTTTTCTCTTTTCAACCTTTAGCAAAGCTGAACTATTTCCAACAGCCACAGGATATCAAAGAATCTGATTTTTTGAAGTTCTTACAGAAATATGGCAGATACTCTTTCTTAGCACCCTCACAAGTCCAGCCGTCATTCTCTGCCTTTTACCGGGTGAGTTGAAAGAAAATAGCAATAGTTTGCAGATACATTTTTACTAAAGCTGGCTGTAATGAGATCGAATGAGAACAGATTGAAAGATTCTTATTTTTCTACCTATAGCCCATATTATCTCTCAGTTCTTTTCATTCCTAATTGTGTAAAAAGTTCCTGATTAGTTTTCTTGTATTTAAAAGTTTGGACAACCCTTTAGGCAAAACCAGGTGTACACTAAGAAGAAGTATAAATTTGCCTCTGTGCCCTGTTGATGTCATCACCTTGCTCTTGGCCTTAGTATTCCACAGTCATTTTGTCTGTGATTTGTCCAAATTGTCTTTTCAGGCTGGAGATCCAATCCTCATCTACTTTGATTCATCATCTGTACTGAGCACGCTTAGACAGCCAGTAAAAATGGGAGCCAGTGGACTTTGTGTTGATGGAAATCCTGCTGGTTAGTAAAGGGGGAAGAATTTCTTAGGGTGGTTTGCTTCTGTTTTATCTGTTGTCCTGTCCTAACTCAGGCTTCCTGGACAGTAAAAGCACAAGCTGTACTCGGATTTTTGCCAACTTGAGCAAGAGCTGCGTTACTGACCCTGCCCTAGATGCTGCCTCCTACTACCGTGACTTCACTGTGCTAAAGGTGCATGTCATATTTCTTCCTTTTGCTCAATGTCTTATTTGCTTGGCTTTCCATTGCAACTTCAGCTAACTGGAAAACTAAAGGTCATCTGGTATGTCATCCCTGATCTCCCAGTTGTTAAGGCTTTCTTGCTGGAAATCCTGTTAGAAATGTCATGGTTAGTCATAATACCTCAATTGAAACTACTTTCCAATAAATTTCAGTTACTAGCAAATTCTTAATGCATTTAACAGGTACTTTATTGATACTTCATAGTTGTAATGGTTTAACTAGAAGTCTCTTGCATTTTAAACAGCCTGTTTATCAAAGTATTTGTATCTGTTTCATCAACCTGATCAACCAAGCAATGCATGTTCTTAGTAAAAAATGAGGATTTGTTTTATACAATGTGTTATCTCTAAAATCATACTGAAAGCCAATTATCAATATTAGCTTTATTTACATGCATAGATTGAATTCCATATCAATTTCTCCATAATTTATCCTGACAATTTCAAAATAACCGAATTATTGTTCTGGGTTCATCATGCTGGTCTTGCTGAATGTTAACGTGAAAATATCTCCTCTTGCCTTCTAGAGTTTCTCTGGTGTTCCAAGATAAAATGGCAGTGTAAATGTTAACACCTTATTAAGGCTAATGACTCAGTTTACCCTTATATTGGAAATCTAAAGCTACATAAGCATAGTAGAGAATCTTCTGTTGATCAAATTTAACTCATGTTTTCAGAGCTTTCTTTGTCACTGTGGCCAAAATTTAATTTTTTCTTAAATGGAAGCTGAAGTAATTATTTGATTCCAGAAGGGGAAGCTCCATGAATGGATCAAAGATGCTGATATTTTGAAGTATCTGCATTCTGCAGGTCATCAGCAGAGCCAAGAATAAAATTTGTCTTCTGATGTTCTAAAAATGCTTTCTGTGGATTATGTCTGTGATTTCTAGATCACAAATTGATGACAAGTTTTACGCATCTGGAATAAACAAAGTAATTTTTCTCAATATAATATGTAGGCTCTATTTAGTGATGGTTTCATGACTTTAAGCGCTTGCAAACCCAGAAAATCGGTTGTTTTTTTGGTGTTGTATGTTGGTTTGTTTGTTTTCCCCAGGTCCCAGTTAAGGACACCATTGTGCAGTCCATGAAGGTCAGTTCTATTGTCACTAAAAATAGCATCTGCTTCTGAAATGAAATATCTGGAACGTTAGACATTCGTAGAAATACCTTTGGGTTGGAAACTTGGGGGAATGGGAATGTTCTGTGTCTGAAACAAGACTTTTTTTGACAAAAGTGTGACATTATAGATAAAAAATAGGGATTTAAGGAAAGATGTACTTTTAAATGAATGGGCATAGACAGGGCTGGAGTCAGGGAGGTAGCTTGTTTTCTTAGAAAAAATTGGGCATCTGGAGCAGGGTGATGTGTTCACAGATGACTGCTACAGCAGGAAGGTAAATCTGACTTGACTGGAAAGAGTAAGAAAGGCAGACTCCTTTTAAAGACTTGCTAATTGTTAATATGCTTACTGTCTCCAGGTAAAGGTCAGCACAACCACACCACCTGGAGCTCCCCACATGAAAGACAACATGTGTATCAACGTTGTTTCGGAGGTACCTGAGTCTTCTTTCCTTTGGTCAGCTCAGCACCAACTTAAAGTCATTGCCCTGTTACCTGACTCTGCCTCTGATTCTTCTCTGAATTGGACTTTCAGGTGATATATGAGATAGAATTCGGTGGCACACATGGGATTCAGAGTGTTTCTGTCCGGTTCAAAGTGAGCAACATCTCTGGGAACTCAGGATCCTCTCTGCAGCAGCACTTCACTTTGCACTTCTGGGTCAGTGCCCCCTTCCTCCCTAGGCTCTTGCTGAGTTTGTAGTCTGTCGTTTGTGACCAGTTTGGTACAGATGAGATGTGAAAACATAAGAGCAGTGTCACTGTGGTATGGTAGTGCCAGAACCCTGGGACACAGGTGATGGTCAAAGGAAGCAGGGGACACTGCTCTGGGCTCAAGTAGATCATGTTAGTAGAAAAAATGAGTCTCAGTGCAAGCATGTAGTCTTGCACTGCACATGTTTGAAGGGGTTTATTGGTTTTAATCTGACTATTTTTTGCCACTGTTTTGATTTGGTTTGGGGTTTGTTTTGGTGGGGGGAGAAGGAGAGAGGATGAGATCAGGTTCACCAGGAAGGTTTTGTGAAGGGAGGGTTGGAGCTGGTGCTGTATCTGAGGTGTTCAGTGTTTGTGAACAAAGTTGCTAAATTTATTTCAGGTACTTATTTAACTCTGCCTGTGCAGCAGGAAAAAGAGTTACTGTGGAAGGGGTGGAAATCTGGGAAGTACTAATGTGTGTTGCAGTTCATAAAACCTTGTCCCATAGAGGCAATGTAAAATAGGATAAGTGGTGACCTCAGAGGTTGGTAAGTGTGCAGTGCAGCCTTGCTGAAGTTATCCCCAGAGGCTCTCCCCATAAAACAATTTAGAAGTGGAATCTGCTACTCAGAATCGGGGTCAAGGCAGGGTTTGTTCTGCAGATCATCCGTAGAATTGCCCAGACTGATATCTTCACTTCCTTAGAGACAAATGCTGAGCAATAGGAATGTGTTGTCTCAAGAACCGTTCTGGTAGTATCTACATTTCAGGATACTGGCATTTAATTTTTTACCGCCTGTCCTGCAGAAGAACTTGGTAGGTAAGAAAGAGAATTTGGAAACAAATAATAGAGATTTTAGTAGTGCATAATATTCAGTCATTCAAAAAATGGGTTACGTTTATATTTTTCAGAATGTGAATTTGATCTTCTGAGATGAATGGATCTTATCGGTGCTAATGTTTTCCTCTTCCTTTCTGTCTTCCCTTTGCCTGTTTGTAGACCAGGACTCTTTCTCATATGTTGCCTAGAAGCGGAAACCCTGGCTATATCACTGGAGCACCACTGTTGATTGCAAACAGTGGTGCCATGCAGCATGTATCCTTTTTCTGCTCTCAGGTCTTATTCATCACTGGGTTTATTGACTTCTGGTACTCTGCAGCCATCAGCAGGCCTTTTGGTCACCACTGAATTGCAGTCCTGTGATAAGGATAAGGAGGAATGTGCGGCGAGAGGATTGTTAAATGCAAGTTTGGTGTCCTGTATTGTCTGTTCATGCTTTTGTTTGGCTTCTTGACATGCAGTCTGTCAGATGAGCATTTTACGGAGCGAAGGTGATGGAAGTTGCTCACAGTTCCTCAGACACACAGTACAATTTGGAAGAAATACAAGGACAGGCTGCAAGCTCAGGTAACAACACACTGCAGTCACCCTTCCTGACATGTTTGGAAGGTGTGGACTCACTCAGCACATTTTTCCAAAGTCTCTCACGCACTGCTGTGGAGCCAGGTCCTTCACGGAGGTCACCAATGAACCTCTACAGATCTTACATATACTCATATATTTCGTATACTTTCATATACTCCTAAGAAGACTTAGTATCAGAGATGGTGGACCTTTAGAACAAACTGCACATTGCGAAGATCTTCTGGGACATTTTGAGGTTGTAGTCTAGCAACGCATCTTGGGCGAGAGTAGTTTGTATTTGAGGAGTGTATTGGAACCTTAAAAAGTGATTGTTTTGATGATTTGGGTCATTCTTTTGTTGCTGACAGGGCAGGCATATGACCACTGATGTGAAAGGTGGCTAAATAGCTGTCAGTTTTCCTTATTGTGTGTTACTCTGATGTGTTGTTCTTCTCCCTTCTCATTGCAGAGAGGATTGAAACTGCACCCATTTAATACCAATACATCCATAGTGATTCTGTTAACTCATTACAAGAGCAGAAGAAGTACTCATTACAAAGGAAGGATGTTGATGGCAGTTTTTTCCTGCCCTTGAAATCACTTTGTCAAAGCTGTTATTTTCTTATTTCCAGCCTGTCCCCAATACTGGAAGAAAGTGACTGTAGTTATATCCAGCAGAAGTTAAACAAGGCTCTTCAGGGGATGAACAGAGCAGAGGACCTTGCTATAACTGGCAGCGCTCATTTGACCCAGGCAGAAGAGTGGACGGCCATTCTGATTCAGAACTGCAGTGTGCAGGTAAAATGAATGCAAAAAGACCATTTGTGAATATTTTTCCTTTCATGTGTTTGTGTTGCCTTGGGGAAGCGTGGGCATGGGAAAAAAAAGAACCAGCTTGTTCGTCTGAACTTACTTTCTTTGTGTGATAATCCACTGACTTTCAGGAGTCTTAATGCCATAAGCGGTCATTCATATTATTAGGATACTTACTTAAAAAAAAACCAACCAAAACTGGAGAGATTTAATATCTCTTAAATCCTGTTCCTGCTATATAAATGGGCAAAAGAGTTTAATACTGAATCCAGCATTATATTACCTAGGGTTCAGACAGCCTTCTGGAACTAACACTACCTGGTTACTTCCTATTAATTTCATGCTTTTATTATTATAATCCTTTCTGATTTTCTAGGGGTATTTATATATTACCTAAAAAGGGTAAAACTTTGTGATCCAAGCAGTTATGGAGGAGGGAAATTCTATTTTAATAATTATTAATCTGTCAGGAGATGGCCTAATAGAATACAAAATCCAAGTTGTAGAGCTGAGACAAATTCTGTTTGGAAAGGAGATGACGAGATGGATAATAGCTCTAAAATGGGTGGTTGAGCTGGCCAGAAGTTATGGGGTTAGTGCTGAAGTGACTGATTCAGGTTCTGTGACCTACGCTATCCAAAATAGTAGACTTTGACCATAATGGTCCTTTTTCGCCTTTAAAATACTATATTAAGATGTTTGGTGTATATTTTTTCAGGCTGTGAATTGCACTTCCTGTTGCGTGGTTCCCGTGACCCTGGAGATACAGATACTGTGGACAAAGGTGGGCCTCCTGTCCAACCCACAAGCTCAAATCCTGGGTGCACGGTACTTTTATCAGTGTCGCCCCCTGAAGGTATGGAATTTAAAATCCCTCCCTCACATACAGAGGTAATTAAGTGGGATTCATGGGTTATTTAAGAACCAAGGAGTCATATGGCCTTAATATTACTGAGCTGAGATTTACTGAACTTTAGCAGTGGTCTGGCTGCAACGGCAAGAGTTCTATTTAACAGCTCCATAGAGGGAGGTGGGTTTATGGTCTTATCAGTACTGTCCTCAATCAGTTGAGGACAGTTGAGGACAGGTACCTGGAAGAGCTACCATCTTTCCAACCCCAAACCACCTTCTGCCACTTATGGACTCAAACTTTAAACTTTTTATTATGCTCAGTATAAAGTTGTCATAACAAACATTCAATAACTACATGTTTATCTAGTTGTCTCTTAAAGCCTTGGTATGGAATTTGAGTCCATTTCTACTGCATAGACTCCACAGCATGCTGATAATCTGTGCAAGAAGGTATTTCTATTCCTGTAGGGGTTCTGAAATTACCAACAAGTAGCTGAGGAAGAGGCTAATGCTGATGGCAGCAGATGTGAAGGATTAGGGGGGAAAGGTTCAAAGCCAGAAAGCAGGTTTCTAAGAGAAGATTACGTGATGGAAACATTCCAGGTCAGGTTGGACGGGGCTCTGAGCAACCTGATCTAGTTGAAGATGTCCCTGCTCATTGCAGGGGGCTTGGACTAGATGGCTTTTAAAGGTCCCGTCCAACTCAAATTGTTCTATGATGTCAGCAGGAAGGCGGAGCTAACAGGTCCGAAAAGGAGAACAGTCTCTGTAAAGCATGTGTCAGTGGATCCCATTTTGGTGCAAGGCTGAATTCCTGACCTCAAAAAGGCTTTTGGGCAGCACATACATTTCAAGGCTTATACTTCTCTGCAAGGGCTTTAGGGGGAGCAGCTGACACCTGCCCATGGCATTCTCATAGCAGTAAGAATGACATGGCGAATGTCTGTCTGATCTGTTGTTACTCTTTGAACTTCAGACTCAGTCTAAATGAGATTTTACATCACTTGTTTGGATGTGTCTCATGGTACCTCTTCGTCCTCCCTTCTTGCAACATACATGAAAAGAACATGATAGGAAAATGTTCACCTAGTAAAACACGTTTCCCTGAGGCAAACGGATATCCCCACCCCACGAAGATATTTTCTATATCTGAGCTGTTATGGGGCTCCATTAACAAAACTTCTGCCTGAGGAGGGAGACTTGCATTCCTAGAAAAAGTACAGGGTGCATATCCCTCCGTAAGGATGAGTCAAGGAGGAGCTATGGGATTCAGATATCATCTGCTTGAGCAACTGATTACTTTAGAGCTGTAAGGTATATTGCAAAGCAAATGATAAGAAAGCAAGTTTGGGACTGGTCTTGTTTAACATCTTCGTCAGCAACATGGACAGCAGCATAGAGTGCACCCTCAGCAAGTTTGCCGATAACACCAAGCTGTGTGGGGCGGCTGACACGCTGGAGGGAAGGGATGCCTGTTGTGTGAAAAGGGGCAAAGCAGTTTTGGCAGAAAATAAACGCCCTTGCATTCTAACACTCCTCACCGAGGTGGGAGGCCAGGTGCGGCTAGCTTTAAATTCTGAGTGATGCCCAATTCAGCACTATCAGTCCAATTGCGTTTAATATGTATTCATAGAATCACAGGGTTGGAAGGGACCTCTGGAGATCATCTAGTCCAACCCCCTGCCAGAGCAGGGTCACCCAGAGCAGTTGCACAGGAACGCATCCAGGCGGGTTTGGGATGTCTCCAGAGACGGAGACTCCACACCTCTCTGGGCAGCCTGTGCCAGGGCTCTGCCACCCTCACGGGAAAGAAGTTCCTCCTCATGTTTAGGTGGAACTTCCTATGCTCAAGTTTGTGCCCATTACCTCTTGTCCCATCGCTGGGCACCACTGAAAAGAGCCTGGCCCCATCCTCCTGACACCCACCCTTTAAGTATTTGTAAGTGTTGATAAGGTCCCCCCTCAGCCGTCTTTTTTCCAGACTGAAGAGACCCAAATCCCTCAGCCTTTCTTCATAAGAGAGGTGTTCCAGCCCCCTAATCATCTTGGTAGCCCTTTGCTGTCCCCTCTCCAGCAGTTCCCTGTCCCTCTTGAACCGGGGAGCCCAGAACTGGACACAGTACTCCAGGTGCGGCCTCACCAAGGCAGAGCAGAGTGGGAGGATGACCTCCCTCCACCTGCTGGCCACGCTCTTCTTGATGCCCCCCAGGATGCCATTGGCCTTCTTGGCCACAAGGGCACATTGCTGGATCATGGCCATCCTGTTGTCCACCAGGACTCCCAGGTCTCTTTCCACAGAGCTGCTCTCCAGCAGGTCAGCCCCAACCTGTCCTGGTGCAGGGGGTTGTTCCTCCCCAGGTGCAGCGCCCTACGCTTGCCCTTGTTGATTTTCATAAGGTTCCTCTTTGCCCAACTCTCCAACCTGTCCAGGTCTCTCTGGATGGCGGCACAGCCTTCCAGTGTGTCAGCCACCCCCCCCAGCTTTGTGTCATCAGCAAACTCGCTGAGGGTGCACTTTATCCCCTCATCCAGGTCATTGATGAATATATTGAAGAGGACTGGACCCAGTACTGACCCCTGGGGAACACCGCTCCTCACTGACCTCCAACTGGACTCTGTGCCCCTAATCACCACCCTCTGAGCTCTGTCTTTCAACCAGTTATCTATCCACCTCACTGTCCATTCATCAAGCCCCCTCTTCCTAAGCTTCCCTATGAGGATGCTGTGGGAGACTGTGTCGAATGCCTTGCTGAAGTCAAGGTAGACCACATCTACCGCCCTCCCCTCATCTATCCATCCAGTCATGCCATCATAGAAGGCTATCAGATTAGTCAGACATGATTTCCCCTTGATGAATCCATGTTGAGTACTTCTGATAGCTTTCTTTTCGTCCACATGCCTTGAGATGACGCCCAGAACGAGCTGTTCCGTCATCTTTCCAGGGATGGAGGTGACGCTGACGGGCCTGTAGTTCCCCGGCTCCTCCTTCTTGCCTTTTTTGAAGACTGGAGTGACATTGGCTTTCCTACAGTCCTCAGGCACCTCGCCTGTTCTCCAGGACCTTTCAAAGATGATGGAGAGCGGCCCAGCAATGACTTCCGCCAGCTCCCTCAGCACTCTCGGGTGCATCCCATCGGGGCCCATGGACTTGTGAATATCTAACTGATCCCTCACTCGATCCTCCTCAACCCAAGGGAAGTCTTCTTCTTTCCCCATTACTTCCCCCAATGCCTGGGACTCCTGAGGGCTGGGCCGAGCAGTAAAGACTGAAGCAAAGCCGGCATTCAGTAACGCCGCCTTCTCCACATCCTCCGTCACCATGGCTCCTGTCTCATTCAACAGTGGGCCCACAACTTCTCTGGTCTTCCTTTTGCTTCCAATGTACTCCAAGAAGCCCTTCCTGTTGAGCTTGACATCCCTAGCCAGGTTTAATTCCAAGGCGGCCTTGGCTTTCCTCATGTCATCCCTGCACGCTCTGGCAGCATTCTTATAATCCTCCCAAGGGGTCAGTCCCTTCTTCCACGTATTGTAGACTTCCTTCTTCCACTTGAGCTTTTTCTGAAGCTCTCTGCTCAACCATGCAGGTCTCCTGCGTCCCTTGGCCGATTTCTTTCTCTTAGGGATGCACCGATCCTGAGCTTGCAGGAAGTGGTCTTTGAATATCAACCAGCTCTCTTGAGTCTCTTTGCCTTCCAGAGCCCTAGCCCATGGGATCTCTCCAAGCAGTTTCTTGAAGAGGTCAAAGTTAGCCCTCCTGAAATCCAAGGTTGTAATTTTACTTCTTGTTGTTTTATGCGTAGTACCCATGATCCTGAACTCTATCATTCCGTGATCACTACAACCTAGGGTGCCCCCAACCTTAATGTCCTCCACCAGTCCCTCTGTGTTTGTAAGTACCAGGTCCAGGAGTGCTCCTCTCCTTCTTGGCTCCTGTACCACCTGTGTCAAAAAGTTGTCATCAATGCACTGGAGGAGCCTCCTGGACTGTGCATGCCTGGCTGTGTGGTCTTCCCAGCAGATATTGGGGTGATTGAAGTCCCCCATGAGAACCAAGGCCTGCGATTGCGAGGCTACCTTCAGTTGTCTGTAGAAAGCCTCATCAGCTTCCCCATCCTGATCAGGTGGCCTGTAATAAACATGACAACAGCGTCCCTCATATTTGCCTGCCCCTTAATCCTTACCCACAAGCTCTCAACTCTCTCTTCATCTGCCCCTAGTGAGAGCTCAATGCATTCCAAATGCTCTCTCACATAGAGTGCAATGCCACCACCACGCCTCCCTGATCTGTCTTTCCTGAAAAGGACGTAGCCATCCGTGACAGCATTCCAGTCATGCGAGCTGTCCCACCACGTCTCAGTAATTGCAATGAGATTGTGGCTCTGCAACTGCACACAGATCTCCAGCTCTTCCTGCTTATTCCCCATGCCACGTGCATTGGTGTATAAGCATTTCAGAGAGGGAGTTGTGTGTGTAGTTTTGACCCTTGAGATGTGGTGTGCCTTCTGGCTTTCAGAAATACTGAATACTGAATACTTTCAGAAACACTGGCCCACAAGTGCTGAGCAACTATGCCCTGGCACCTCACCAGCAAGCCCAGTACCGTCCCCCCCCGCGTCAAATCTAGTTTAAGGCCCTCTCAGTGAGCCCTGATAACTCTTGTCCTAGAACTCTTTGTCCCCTGGAAGTCAAGGTATTCCTGCCTGTTAGCAGCAGGCCAAGTGATTTGTAGATCAGGCCATGATCAAAGAACCCAAAGTCCTGCCAGCGGCACCAAGCTCAAAGCCAGGCATTGATCTGCTGGCTCCTCCTATTTACCCCCTCATCATACCCCGCAACTGGGGGGATAGACGAGAACACAACTCGTGCTCCCAATCCCTTGACCAGGCGTCCCAGGGTCTTGAAATCTTTCTTCATTGCCCTTGGACGACTTCTTGTTACCTCATCGCTGCCTACCTGAAAGAGCAAAAGTGGATAGTAGTCTGAGGGTCATACCAGGGAAGGAAGCATCCTCTTCACGTCCTTGACCTGGGCCCCAGGGAGGCAGCAGACCTCCCTACGTACCGGGTCTGGCCTGCATATTGGGCCTTCCGCTCCCTTCAGTAGTGAGTCACCTATGACAAGGACACGTCTTCTTTACCACGGAGTTTTTGATGTGGGGGGAGGTCAGACTAGACCTTGCTGACGCCTCCAAGGTAGGAGAAATATTGTGCTCATCATCATCTAGGTTCCTCTGCAGAGCACTGTACCTGTTAAATAACAGCACCCAGGAAGATGGGGTAGTCGCCGGGCAGTCTCGAGTACGGCACCTGTTGCGCTGAGGAGGAACGTCCTGCCATGCTATTAAACTATTATGATTTGGATACACTAATAGTGGACTGCACCTTCAGTCTAGTCGTGCTCATGAACTAGCATGGCCACTCTCCAGTCTTTGGTCGCGTTCAGTGAGAAACCGAAACGACCAGCTACTTAAACAGTGCAGTTTATTTAAACAACAGGTGTGTAGGTTCTTAGGATTGCCAGTGATAAATACACTGTCTGCAAAGCACGTGCAAATGGAAGTATTGTGACACATACAAAACGCCCGACAAAGTTATAAACGATACAGCCTGGCTATAAATGTAGGAAAGAGATTCTCTAGAGAAATTTCTAAGTTTCCCGAGAAAGCACTTGATATGATCTAAGTCTTACCCAAACGCGTCCCTATGGGGGGGAAGAAAGGCTCAGCCCGTCGACTGATCCCAGAAATCAGTGATGGAGTTCTTCGCGATGGTGTCTTCCCCGGGTATCCCCCCTCTCTCGGGCTATTTTTATACTATTTGTTATCTTCAAGGTGGAGTTTGAGTGACTTTAGTCATACGTACGTTTATTATGATTGGTGTAAAATTCTCTCGCTTCACAATTAAAGGTATAGTTTACGAGAAATTCAGGGCACAGACTCAAGATGGAGTGGTCACACCTTGGAGGCGGGTAGCCTTTGGGATGGAGGTGTATTTTGGTATTATAATGACATTATAATGAGCAAAGTTCACACAAAGGACAGCATTTCATCAAAATTTGACAAAATATTGGCTCTGAGTATCGAGCGGGCAGCTAATTGGCTGTTTCATGGTATCATCCCATTCCCGTATCTGCTATACATCATAAGGTAAAGCCACGGAATAATGGCATCCCGCCCCGTACCTCATGTAGCTTCACAAGCATCCTTAGCAGGGAACCACAGGTGTTGTATTCTTCATGCCAGCTGCGGCTATTTTCTACCTCAGAAGCCTCTTGATTTTATACTTTTCCTTAATGTGTCAACAGTGCTGTACTTTTGTATTTTTAGCCAGTTTAGTAATTATTCCACAATGCCATCCAGAGGGACCTTGACAGGCTGGAGAGGTGGGCCCGTGCCAACCTCATGAAGTTCAACAAGACAAGGTGCAAGGTCCTCCATCTGGGTCGGGGCAATCCCAAGCACCGATATAGGCTGGGCGGTGACTGGCTTGAGAGCAGCCCTGAAGAAAAGGACTTGGGGGTGCTGGTGGACGAGAGGCTCCACATGAGCCGTCAGTGTGCACTAGCAGCCCAGAAACCCAATCGTATCCTGGGCTGCATCAGGAGAAACGTGGCCAGCAGGTCGAGGGAGGTGATTCTCCCCTTCTACTCCACTCTCGTGAGACCCCACCTGGAGTACTGTGTCCAGTTCTGGAGCCCCTACTACAAGACAGATATGGACGTGCTGGAGCGTGTCCAGAGAAGGGCCACGAGGATGACCAGAGGGCTGGAGCACCTCTCCTATGAGGACAGACTGAGAGAGTTGGGGTTGTTCCGTCTGGAGAAAAGAAGGCTCCGAGGAGACCTTACAGTGGCCTACCAGTATCTTAAGGGGGCCTACAAGAAAGCTGGGGAGGGACTTTTTAGGATGCCGGGTAATGGTAGGACTAGAGGGAATGGATTAAAACTAGAGATGGGTCGATTCAGACTGGACGTTAGGAAGAAGTTCTTCACCATGAGGGTGGTGAGACACTGGAACACGTTGCCCAGAGAGGTGGTGGAAGCCCCATCCCTGGAAGTTTTTAAGGCCAGGTTGGACGGGGCTCTGAGCAACCTCATCTAGTGGGAGGTGTCCCTGCCCATGGCAGGGGGTTGGAACTGGATGATCTTTAAGGTCCCTTCCAACCCTGACAATTCTATGATTCTATGAAGTTTCTGGCAGCAAGAAAAAACACACCGTTAAACTAGTACCGACTTCATCAGTGGCAATTCACAAATTAGGACTGTTAGTAAAGACATTTTGGCAAGGGTACCAGTTAGTACCGTACCCAGTAGCTAAGAATTGCAGCTGTTTGTAAGCATACCAGTGAGATTGCCAATTCCTGCTGCATATTACTTTAAATTATGTCACTTCCCAGTTTTAGCCTACAGATCCTCTATCTGAGAACTATCCGTTCTTTACAGAAAACCTTTTTCCTTTAGACCACACAGTGTCACTGGGGAGTTGCCTTAGCGATGGACCAGAAAATGCAGAACACAGGAAAGACATCCCATTTTCTACAACCCTCCACAATATCTGGTCACAGTTGTATTTGGACTTCCTGAAAAGACAAAACAGTCTTAAATGATGTAGAGCTGTAGAGGAGCATGCTGGGAGGTGCTTGTGGCTGCCTTCACCCAGCTGTTGTGTATGGGGCTTTTTTCCCCCACTAATCTCTCTGATTTTAAGGCAGATTTTGAAGGTCCAGACACAAAGCCACAATAATTTTGAGGCTTCTTGTTGACTAAGGCGATTGTCCTACTGTGTGTTTACTCATTGATAGCAGAACTTAGATCCATCAGGAGTGAAGGGGAAATTCTACTTGTAACTGCACAGCAGTGGTACCTTGTGGCACGGAGAACGAGAGGGCCCGACTGCAGGAAGGCGTTAACTGGCTGGAAGCGGGAATGCCATGGACAGACTCCTTGCAAGGGAATGAAGCGATGAGATAAGAAACAGCCTCAGCCTTGTCTTGTAGCCATCCTGGAGCTCAGGGGCCACCTTTGGGCAGCAGAGCTGGGCTGGCGGATGGACCCACAGCCAGGCTGAGGTGCCCCATGCTGACGCTCTCAGTATTGGTGCTGGTGCAGGTGTATCTGCTTATGATGCATCTTTGCAAACTCCATGTAGAACCATGTATGGTGGTAGGACTTTGCCCAATGCATTGTTCATTACATTTTTCTTTTATATTTAAGCACAAAAGTATTTTAAATTTGCCTCAAGAGGTACCATGAAAATTCCCCAACAGGAGTCTCAGTATTTTTCTCTTAAGAGTCATGAATTCTGTCTTGGAGCTTTTTGAATGCTTCCTGCACAACTCTGCTCTAAAGGCAACCTTCCAGATTGTTTCCAGGGAAGTGAATGAGGTGGTGATTTCACATATACACACGCAGAAGGTTATGCTGCCAGTAGATCCCCTCTCGAGGTTAGCGTGCAGAGCCAGGGCAGGGAGCGAGGTTGCTCTTCTGGCAGAAGCATGGTCTTAAATCAGCCCAAGCTGGCCACCAGCTCAAGCTCCACATAGCTTGAGAAGTATGTTGTCTTACAGCATTCTGTTGAAACAGAAAGGAACTGAGGCCTTTGAAATTCAGTCCCTTGTTCCATCTTTACCTCCCAATTTGTCTCCTTTCTGAAACAATATCCTAAACCATGAGTGAATAAATTCATTGTTGTATTGGGTCCCTGCTTTATTTTGTTGATATTTTATTGAAAGGATCAAATCTTCTAGCAGTGCTGTCTGTTTGTGGCAGCAGTCACCCGTTCAAAGGGCCAGGTAATCTTATCTTACATAGAATATATAATTTTACAAAAAATAAAGCTATCTTTGCTTCTGTTCCTATTACCAACTAGCTGATAGGTCTGTCCTCTGAATAGGCAGCTTTCTCTAGCAGAGCATGAGTCACAGCTTCCATTCTGGAGATCTGTAACATACAATGCACAGTAGCTGCTGATCTTCCCCGAGACCTGTGCCCTTGATTTATCTGCTAGGTATCAATTTTGGGAAAGAGGAATTACTCCACTAAAAAATGTATCTGGAACACTTAAAACTTATGCCATCCTAAAGACATCTTGCTTGCCAGTCATCTGCAGTGGGTCTACATTAGCAAATGAAGGACAGAGCTATCTTTTGTATTAGGCTTGCTAAACTCTTTGTGCTTTCCTTCTTGTTACAGTTCCCAAGCAGAAGCACGGTACCTCTGACAACTGTCGTTACCTTCACTGACATGACGGAATGGCCAGAACCTCCACGAGGCCAGCCCCAAATGCACTGGAAACTCCCATTTGACATTTTTTTCCCATTCAAGGTGGCACTGAATTTGGAAAGAAGTTATAGAGATTATCTGGCTGTCTGTTTCTTCTTGATTCTAATAATCGCTAGTATTCTCTGCTTCTGAAAAGTCATGTAGACGAGGCCTGTACTGAAAGTTCAGTAGGTGAATTGATACATTCAGAATATGATCCAGATCATAGACTTTTCTCCTCAGGTTCCCGTACTGTGCCTGTGATATCTGTGTGCCTTTTGGTCTTGGATTAAGCCACGTGACGTAGCTTCTGCCCTGTGTCCTCTAATGCCCCTATTCTCCACATGCCCCATCTGTGAACCTTGCTGCAGTGAAACACGTGAGAGATGGAGGGATCAAGAGACGTTGCATTAACAAATAACAAGGAGGATGTTAAAATGAACGTTCCATGTTCCCAGAAACCATGAGTCCTTTCTAAACCACGAGTATGGAGAGAGGAGCAAAGTTCAATCCAAGCATTTTGGAGCTGCGTTCAGTCATCTTCCTATTGGAGAAGCACCTGATTTTTCTACATGGAACTAAATGAACATTTACAATACAGGAGCCCTCACAGGTGACCTGAATTTTATGAGTAGACATGTCTGCCAGTCACCTTTAACGCATTCTTGATACATGACAACCATGCCTCCGTGACAGTTTTTGACTCTTATTTTTCTATGTCTTTTCAAATACAGATATTCAATTGAAATTCTTGTTTTAGTAGCTGTTTACATTAGCAATAGTGTTACACAAAGCAAAGTAATTGTAAATGTCCCATCCTCTGAAACAGAATTGAGTTTTAGTTGTTTGTCAAGATCTTCCTGATTTTTTTTTTCCTTGAAGGAACAGGCCCAAATATGTTTTTTCCTAGAAAAGAAACATTCTCTTTGGGTCCAGACAGGAACCGGACTGATAATGATCACCACTGAAATTCTAGGCAGCACATGAGAGTGAGTTGTGAACAGTCCTAAAGAAAAAAAAATTCAATTATTTTAGGAAGAATTTGTAGATGTATTATAAGACAGAAGCTTACTGCACTACCTTACTTCTGGCTCAGCCTCTGGGACCAGAATGTAAGTTTGTTGTGTTTGAAGTTGTAGGTGATGTTCTGATTATCTAGTCTGCCCCACTGCATCACACAGGCTAAGGAAATCTGCTCAATCATTCCATTAAGTCGTTGGACTACGGTGTATTTTTTTAGCAAAGGATGTATTACTTATCTGCAATTCTTCAGATGGAATCAATAATAGGCAAGAAAACCAGAGAAATCTGGCCTACCTTTAACAAAATGTATTTGTTGCTTTTGTATGTATATTATGTATGGCAACTTTATTGCTCTCCCTCATTACAAACGTTAACAGAGCAGTGCAAAAATAAACTGAAAATATTGTAATTAGTCAGGATATCAGAGGAGATAACCTGAATAAAACAAAACCATGACCCATCTAAAGCATGCAGATTATGGAGTAACTTCACACATTTAACTTTCTGATTGCTTGCATGGTTTATTGGCTTGGAAAGAATTCCATGCAAATACCTCCTGCTTCCATCGAAAGCCCATGGAAGCCCGTCTGCACACGCAGGCGTTCTAGTGTTACCTATGGCTGGAGGTGCCAGTACAGCGACAAGCTTTGGGTTCAGACACATGTGGCTTCTCAACTGTGCCTGTAGTATCTTTGCAAAGCTTTTAGCAAAACACATTTGTAGCATATGCCACGTGTTCTCTTATGCTCCTCATTTGTGGAATCCAGGAAATTAATTTAGAGGTGACAGTAACTGAACTGAACAAATGCTTAGTTGGAGAAACTTGCCAGATGTCACGATGCCAAGTGTGTCAGGATATGGCTTGATTGAAAAGGATCTGGCATCTCTGTTTTCCGCATTATTGAGATAATTCAATTAGGTGACTACAGAGATTTTCATTCTGTGAGCAGCAAATACATGGAAACGCTGTAAGAATGCATCATCTTACTATTACAATTCTCTGTCATATCCCTACCCTCCATTATGCCCTATTTTCTAGCACACATTTTTTCCTTATTGCAGGAAATGGAGCTGGAGGGAGCCTCATCCATAATCTGGTCTGAGGCATGCTCAGTTCCAGCTGTGCCATACCACACAGATGGGGGTCAGAGTCTGCGGCTTCCTATGACAGTTTATTTCAGTGTCTACTTTGTCATGTCATGTTTTTCCCTACTGTCTGAACTTAAATGGCGTCTGTTGCAACTGAATACCAGGCAACAGTATGCCATTGTCACACACAAGCAGCCTTACATGTCAGATGTGCAGAATGGGGTATTTATACTCCATCTCCAAATGCTGTGTCATTTGTCTGCTGACAGCATTCCACCTGGAACTGTCCTTCGAATATGTCCTGTTTTGAGGCAGTAAGTCTATTTTTATACTGTCCAAGTGAAAGATGCAATTTTGGATTACAAGGTAGGAACAGAGTTACAAAAACTTGACAAGTGCACTGTTAGTAGTGATGTGAATTAGCCTGCCCACCCAGCTCTTAAGATTTCTCTGGGGGGTCGTCAGGTTGTTGTGCTGGAAGCAAACAGCAGCGAGCGTTTCCATTCCTGCTGTCTGAGAAGCTCTGCTTCGGGGTGCCACTTCTCGCTTTCATCATTGATTCCTCCCCCCACCCAGCAAACAGAAATAACATGTAAATTTCTGAAATGAAATATTCTGAAATCATACCCCCTTCTATAATGTAAGAACGTATGTAAAATGCAAAGAAAAAGCCGAAGAAGAAATCTTACAAATTCCCATAAGCTCCTTAGTGTGCTTCCATTTCCTTCAGCACAAAGTACATGAGCCGCTGTTAAATTTGCCAAGTTTTAGCCACTGTTTACAACTGGGGTTTGTAGCGAAAGGTGAGGTGCCTTACACACTTGCTGCCTTCGTCTGGCTCAGCTTTGCCGGGGGCTACTGTGTGCCCGTGTACCTTAAGAAACAGTTCTTGTAAGAACGCATAAACCCGATCCCGCTACACGCCCACAGCGCCTCACGGGACCCCGGCACTGGGATCCCCGGCGCATCGCTTCACGGGTGCCCTGTCGAGGACCCGCCGGGGGTAGGGGGACGGGACGGACACGACACGCTCCCCCCGGCCGCGTCCCGCCCCGGCCCGCAGCTCGTTACAACAGACCGCTGACCGGCGCCGCAGCTCGACAGGACCCGCCGCGGCCCGAGCTGGCATCCCGCCATCGCGCCCGGTTGTACCGGAATGCGCCTTCTGCCTCCTCCCTGCGGACCCGGCCCACCTGGCACTCGTTGGCCCGGGCACCCTCCCGTGCCGGAGCACCGCCGGCAGGAGCCCCGGCAGGAAGGGTCCTGGCAAGCTGCTGCCGCCGCACGCCGCCCGACAGAGCTCGGGCCGGGCCCGCGCGCGCCGCGCTTCCGGGGCGGGGCGGGGCGGGGCGGGGCCCGGCCCGGCCAGAAGGGACGCGGGGAAGTCGGGCGGGCGAGTGCGGGCTGCGGCAGCCCCTGGTGCGGCCACCTAGGGGGGTCGCGGGGCCGCCCCGCGCCCCGCCCCGCCCCGCCCCGCCTCGCCCCGCCTCGCCTCGCCCCGCCCCGCCTCGCCTCGCCCCGCCTCGCCTCGCCTCGCCCCGCCCCGCCTCGCCCCGCCCCCCGCCGGCGCTGCGCTGCGCCGCGCCGCGCCGAACGTGGGAGCGGTCGCTGCCGGTTCTCCTCCCGCAGCTGGAGGAGCGGGAGCGGCTGCTGCGAGGAACGGGAGCTCCGTGGGGAGGAGCCGGAGCGAGCGAAATCCTGAACCCGCCGCCGTGCTGCTGCCTTGGGGTGCTGCCGCCCTGGGGTGTTCCTGAGCTGCGGCGGAGCCGGGCTGCGGTCTGGGCCCCGCCAGCAGGGGCTGCTCGGTACGAGCTGCGCTGGCCTCGTCCTCGGGCTGGCGCGGTGGGCGCAGAGCTGCTTCCTCCGGAGATCCCGTGTGCCTTGCTCCTCTCTTGTGTCTGCTGACGAGACTTCTTCATCCCCAAAGAAGATACTTAATCCCTCCTGACACTCGTGTGACACATAAAAGTTATTTCCTGGGTTTTGACCCAGCTCTCGGTGATAAGCCCATGGTGTTCGCTTAGTGTTTCTTCACAGGAGATATCGCAGGATCAGATTAGAGGTTTTTTTTAAGAAACCAGATAGCTCTCTGAAAGAAGTAATAAAACTGTAGATAAAGGAGGCTTAATGAGCAAAGCTTTTGTGGTTTTCCAAGAGCCTTTGGCAAGTGTCTGTACTATGAAGTCAAGAACAGTTGTATTTTCTTCAACGAAAAATAACTAACATGGTTCCATAAATGCTTACACCTGTGCTGACTCTTTACCCTAAAAAATTATGAATTCTTGGAAGTGTTTACCTTCTTACCAGATTTGCTCTTGATGACACTGAGAAGCGATTTATAAAACATAAAAAATAAAGCTTTTTTCCCTGTTCTATAGTAAAATATTTACATTTAGTCACTTTAGAAAGTATATTACCTTTTTTGTATTTGTGTCAGTGAATAATTTTTGTTAACTGCTTTACTGATTGATTTGCTTGTTGCTGTACTGCCTTCCTCTTCTAAGCTACTCTTCGCCAGGGTTGTTATAAGAAGCGTACTCAATAGCAGAGTGAGCATCTTTCAGGCTTAGCTCCAGTCATTTTTCAGCTGCTCTTGTTCTATGTTGTGTTAGTAGGAATATGAAAGCAATGGTATTTTTATGTTTTTCTGCAGCATCCAGGGAAGAAAACATCTGAGAGTCACCATGGGTGATACTCTGAAAAGTCACTTCAAGGTATAGCGAAAATAGAATGGTAGAAATTATCAGGTAAGGAGTGAAGTACAGAATAAAAGACCCTATCATGCCTTCATAGAAATCCTTGCTTTGTCCAAACTTGAGTACTCTGTGCAGTTCTGGACTCTTCCTTGGGCAATACAATGTACTCTTTTTAGGATAATCGGGGAGGTGGAGGAAAAGCAATGGAAATGATTGTGTATATGAAACAGCCTTGATGTAAGGAGAGCAAGGGCATCGTAGACTGATGTATTTGTGGCAGTGTCCTCTAAGGGGTTGCTGTGCTTCCCTCAGTAGTACTCAGATGACGGTACAGACAGGTAGGTCAGTTGGTCTCTGACCAGGATATCGCCATGATCAAGCTGTTTTTTGGAGGGGGGTGGGAAGTGCAGCTTTGAGCAGGAGGGGTGGCAAAACTGGTGCACTTCTGGTGCTAGAATTGTGTAGCGGCAGCTTGAGCATTGCAGCAGGGAGAGGAGTGAGGGGGGGTGCTCTGCAAGTCTGTGGAGTCATGAGTTGTGTGGAGAAGGTGAACAGCCCCAGAGCCACACAAAGCTGGAGACCAGGAGAGTAGTTCAGGTAGTTTTAATTGTTTTCTTGTCCTGCCTATGTGCTTTATCTGGACATCTGACAGGCTGCTGTTCTACTGATGTGTTTTATTTTATTTCTTATTTTCCTCATTAGGATTTGTGTGTCAGCTTATCCTTCGTAGAAACTGAATGCTGTCTTTTTTTCTCCCCAACCCCAAAAGAATAGGGAAACGCATTGTGAGGGCAGAGAATTAAAAAAGGAAAGGTAGGTAAGGGCAAATGGCTTAAAAATACGGAACCAGAGGGAGTGCTGAGCTGAGCATGCACGGTTCCCTGAGAGTGAGATGCTGATGAATGTTGCTTTGGTTAGTGCTCTTCTTGGAGAAATGATAGGACAGGGGCTTAGAAATAAATCCTACAGTTGGTGAATATTCCCTAGTTTTTCTTAGGAAGTTGTTGCTGGCTGGCTTAACTGTTGGCAAAAGGCCGTTGTTGAAGAGGTGCCACAATGGGGCTTTGGATAGGGAGGGTAAGAATAAAAAAAAAATTAGTAGGGCGAAAAAGTGCAACTAACGTTTCTGTAATTGGTACTGGAAGAGAGGCTGACACCCAGGGTACTAAATGTAGAAGTCAGTCTTTCTCCTGAAATATTAAACGAGTGCTGACTTCAGTCTACATTTTTCAAACTTCTTTTCATTCTATCCTTGCATTTCCCTGACTACAGTTTCTCCTGGATATGAACATGTGCCCAGGTTCTTGATGTGCATCTTGTCACTTAGTGGCACTATTGTCACTCTACTAACCGTAGTTATTACAAAATTTTTATTCAGTCTCCACTGCTTTTCCTGAATGATCTTTGGCATTTGTGCAACCTTCATTTGATGGCTGCAGGGAAACTGGAACAGAACTGGGATGCCTGTTCTGTCATCTTTATTCTTAACAGCTGGTGGAACCTGATGTTTTGTTGCTCAGTGCTGAATACTGGTGGTACAAGAAAGTAGCCGTATTTGATGCAAGCAAGAATAGAGAGATAATGTTAGGAGGAATGAAATGCTTGAAAGATGCCAGATAACCCTATCGTGAGGTTTCTTAGTGAGGACTAGCGCTTGATTAAATTAATCTGTGTCCTTATGTTCCTCACTTAGTAATCTTGATTAAAGCAGCTTCTCTGTGTGATTGTTTTTCATTAGGTGGGGAGAAAAAGGTCTTTGGACAGAGATCCCCCTGTGTTTGTTGCAATTGTGCCTAGGACTGTAGGTGGACTGTAGCATGTCTGCCTGCACAGATTGTTAATACCTTCAGGATGGTTCCATGCTTTTTCTTGAAGATGGAACTCTCTTTAAGATTACTCAGGATGTTCACCAAAACCACAGTTCTCCATTGCTCGCTTCCTACTATGCTTGCTGTACGCCGAGGTAAATTACTGCCTTCCAGGTAGGAAATCTAGGATTCCTTGCCATTAACATGGGGAGGTACCAGATGACTGGACAGTGGCTAATGTGACGCCCATCTACAAGAAGGGTCGGAAGTAGGATCCAGGAAACTACAGGCCCGTCAGCCTGACCTCGGTACCAGGAAAGATCATGGAGAGGATCATCTTGAGTGAGCTCTCACGGCAAGTGCAGGACAGCCAAGGGCTCAGGGCCAGCCAGCATGGGTTTAGGAAAGGGAGGTCCTGCTTAACCAACCTGATCTCTTTCTATGACCATGTGACCTGCCTTCTGGATGCGGGGAAGACTGTGGACGTTGTCTATCTGGACTTTGGTAAGGCCTTTGACACCTTCCCCCATAGCATTCTCCTGGAGAAGCTGGCGAATCATGGCATAGATAAGTGTACTCTTCGCTGGGTTAAAAACTGGCTGGATGGCCGTGCCCAGAGAGTTGTGATTAATGGGGTGAAATCCTCTTGGCAGCCGGTCACCAGTGGTGTCCCTCAGGGCTCAGTTTTGGGGCCAGTTTTGTTTAATATCTTTATCAACGATCTGGATGAGGGGATTGAGTGCACCCTCAGTAAGTTTGCAGATGACACCAAACTAGGTGGGAGTGTTGATCTGCTGGAGGGTAGGAAGGCTCTACAGGGGGACCTGGACAGGCTGGATCGATGGGCCAAGGCCAACTGTAGGAGGTTTAATAAGGCCAAGTGCCGGGTACTGCATTTTGGTCACAACAACCCCAAGCAATGCTACAGGCTTGGGGAAGTGGCTGGAAAGCTGCCCGGCAGAAAAGGACCTGCGGGTGCTGGTGGACGGCCAGCTTAACATGAGCCAGCAGTGTGCCCAGGTGGCCAAGAAGGCCAGCAGCATTCTGGCTTGTATCAGGAACAGCATGGACAGCAGGAGCAGGGAAATGATGGTGCCTCTGTACTCGGTGCTGGTGAGGCCTCACCTCGAATGCTGTGTTCAGTTCTGGGCCCCGCTGTACAAGAGGGACATTGAGGTGCTGGAGCATGTCCAGAGGAGAGCGACCAGGCTGGGGAGGGGTCTGGAGACCAGGGCATATGAGGAGAGGCTGAGGGAGCTGGGCATGTTTAGCTTGGAGAAGAGGAGGCTGAGGGGAGACCTCATTGCCCTCTACAACTCCCTGAAAGGAGGGTGCAGAGAGGTGGGTGTTGGGCTCTTCTCCCAGGTGAAGAATGACAGGACCAGAGAAAATGGTCTGAAGCTGCGGCAGGGGAGGTTTAGGTTAGATATTAGGAGGAATTACTTTACTGAAAGAGTGGTCAGGCACTGGAACAGCCTGCCCAGGGAGGGGGCTGAGTCACCATCCCTAGAGGTGTTTAAGAAACGTCTAGATGTGGCACTTCAGGGCATGCTCTAGTGTCAGAGGTTGTACGTTGTTTGGTTGGACTTGATGATCTCAAAGGTCCTTTCCAACCATGAAGATTCTATGATTCTATGATCCTTCCATAAAAACTGCTGCTTTCAAGTGGCAAATGAAAATACTGATTTGGTTTCTGTTCATTTTCTCTTACCAATTCTTCCTCTATTTCAGTGTCTGAAAAAGAAAAGCAGCTTCTCATTACCTGCAGGTGTTGAGGGGAACCTGTTGCATTTTATTTGGAAGCACAGTTCAAATAAGTTGCACGTGCTAAAAGTTGGCCAGGTAAGCCTAAAATGAGGGCACTCTTGTTTTTTGTTAGGTGTTTAAAAATCAAAATGAAGGTTTGGCTTAACATAAAAAAATCAGCTGCTGTGATGTGTCTTTAATGACTGTCCTGTCTTTTTTGTGAGTGGCCAACATTCTGGTCTTCGCGTTGTCTTTATTCTGCAGTTATACACATCAGGATTATCTTTGCTAATAATTGGGAGCGGGGTGGAGGGGAGAGCAGGACTTACGTGTGCTATGATGATTAAAACAAATTCCGCTTCTGGTGAAGTGGAGATCTCCAGATGGTCTTCTACAAAGTGATGACCATAAGGGTATTTTGGGGGAGGTTTTGGGGTTGCTTTGTTTTCCCTCTTTTGGAGAGAGTGAAATCTTAATGTCAGATAATTGTGAGTTGGGTCTTCTACTAATTCTTGAGACATTGAGGTTTTTGCAAGTGTCTTGAACCCTGCCCCTACCACTTCAATATTGTTCACTCTTCATGAGGTTTTCTCCACAGTCGTGAGACTTTCTGTCATGGTTTTGGCTTTCTCTTCAGAGAAGATTGTTTCCTGGTCCCAGAAGGTGATGCGTTAAAAATGTAAAAAACAAAACAACAAAAAACCCCACAAAATAAACAACCCTCAAACAAACAAAAATATCCCACAAATCAAACAAAATCCCAAATACTGTCTTGTAACAACATGAGAGTGCTGTTGGGATTTGTTTGAATTCTAATAGGAAAATAGGAATATAACAGTGGTAGAATGGTTACAAACAGAAGACAGTATAACTAGTATCTGAGTTGAACTGAAGAACTATTATGAATTTTTAGTGTCTTTGAGGATGAGAAACTGTAGATTTATGGTTGGTACTTCTTGCAGTGATAAGAGTGCTTGCAGAGGGACACCAAGTTGGGCGGGAGTGTTGATCTGCTGGAGGGTAGGAAGGCTCTGTAGAGGCATCTGGACAGGCTGGATCGATGGGCCAAGGCCAGTGGCATGAGGTTCAACAAGGCCAAGTGCTGGGTCCTGCACTTGGGTCACACCAACCCCAAGCAACGCTACAGGCTTGGGGAAGAGCGGCTGGAGAGCTGCCCCACAGGAAAGGACCTGGGAGTGTTGTCTGCATATGAGCCAGCAGTGTGCCCAGGTGGCCAAGAAGGCCACCAGCATCCTGGCCTGTGTCAGGAACAGTGTGGCCATAAGGACTGGGGCAGTGACCGTCCCCCTTTACTGGGCACTGGTGAGGCCCCACCTCGAGGGCTGTGTCCAGTTTTGGGCCCCTCACCACAAGACAGACCCCGAGGGGCCAGAGCGTGTCCAGAGAAGGGCAACGGAGCTGGTGAGGGGTCTGGAGCACAAGTCTGGTGAGGAGCGGCTGAGGGAGCTGGGGGTGTTCAGCCTGGAGAAGAGGAGGCTGAGGGGAGACCTTCTCGCTCTCTACAGCTCCCTGAAAGGAGGGGGCAGCCAGGGGGGGTCGGGCTCTTCTCCCAAGGAACAGGCCATGGGACAAGGGGAAATGGCCTCCAGTTGTGCCAGGGGAGGTTTAGGATGGATATTGGGAACAATTTCTTCACGGAAAGGGTTGTCAAGCATTGGAAGAGGCTGCCCAGGGCAGTGGTGGAGTCGCCATCCCTGGAGGGATTTAAAAGTGTAGATGTGGCACTTGGGGATGTAGTTTAGTGGAGGGCTTGGCGGCGTTAGGCTTAGGGTTGGACTCAATGGTCTTAAAGGTCTTTTCCAACCTAAAAAATTCTAATATTCTCTTAATTTAGAAACGAACACAAATGGGATATGGGAAGTAAATGAAGAGCAAAGCCAGGAATCTTGCCCTTGTGGAGGGGTTTTGGCTACGGTGGAGGAAACGAAGGAGGTGAAGGGCCGAAGGAGGTGAAGCAGCTCTCAGAGGTTTGGCTGCAGATCCCTGTCATCCGCTGCCTACATCAGACGGGGCAGGGAGGCCGGCTGTGGGTAGGGCTGTCTGGACTAGTCTGGGACCAGACAGAAAACAGCTGTTACTGCCGTAACCTGTCGGGCCCTGGATTTTGTGCTGCAACGTGGAGCAGAGTTACATCATCCGCTGGGGCGGCGGCGGGACGGGGCCGGCAGCCGGCCCGCCATGGCGGCGCTGAAGCAGCCGCGCGGCGGGCGGCCGGGATTGGCTGCGGCGGGTCAGCTGGTCCGCGGCGGCGGCAGCGCGCTCGCCCCGCCCCGCCCGGGCCGGCATCGCCTCAGCGGCCAGGATCGCCTCAGCGCCTGGCGGAGCAGCGGGGAGGGGAGCGGCGGCTGGGCCCGGGTGCTGGGGAAGTGAGCGGCGCCCGCGGGTGTCGCCGATCCGCGCGTAACAAGTAATCTGTCCGCCGCCGCGTCGTGCTGAGCTCGGCTTCCCCGCCGCGCTCGCGTGGGCTCTGCTGCTGCACGGCCGGGCCTGGCCCGGCGCTGCTGCCGCCGCGTAGCGCCGTAGGCAGGGTGCGACAAACGGGACAGCCCAGACCTGATCCAGTGCTGTCCCTGAGGTCCTTTGGGCGGTTCGGGCAGGCCGGTGGCAGCCGTTCCCCCCGCCGCGGGGGCCGTGCCGCCGTTGCTGCCGTGAGCCTGGGGCGGCTCGGGGCTGGGACGCGTGGCTCCGAACCGGCCGCGCTCCCGTGCAGCCTCTGCCGGAGCTGGGCAAGAGCTGCTCGCCGGCTGCGCTAAAGGCAACTTGTTTGAAGCTTTTCTTTCTTTGAGTCAGTTCTTCTGAACTGGTTTCCCTCTGGGAAGGTTTATTGGTTTTGAGCTTGCACTAAGAATTGTAGACTTTTTTTTTCTCTTAAAAAAATTTTAGTTGGTAAGGTAACTAAGCTGTTTAAATAACTGTCCCCCCTGAGTGGTACAGGGGACTTATTTGTGTTATGGTAAAGACTTATTTCATTAAAATTGTGTGCCTTTCCTTGGAACTTGATTTATCTCTGCGTAGTTGCTTAAGTGTAGTACAGTATAGCCCTTTCTATAGGAGTTTGGTTTCCAGGTTTTTTTCACGTGTGGAATGTCCTAACGCTTGGCTGAAATACTGGCCTTTATATATAAAACTGAAAAAAAGTTTACTTAGTTTTATTTTATCAACTCATTGCAAATAATTGTAGACATCCCGTGGGCCTGCAGACAACAGACTGAAAAATCAGTGTTATAGATTGTTGTTTAAAGGCATCAGTTTTAGTATTTGAGACCTCTGATTGCTTGGTCTCAGTGTAAGTCTCTTTACACAGATCTGGAACAGAATCTAAATGCACTGTGCTACTTAACAGCTGTTATGAAGATAATAAATTCATGCAAACTAGCCAATAGTATTGCTTTCTATTAGTGATAATATAAGGATAACTTTTATTATTTAAAGAGATGATAGGATAATTATGTTTTTAAAAGTCAGGTTTGGAGACTAGTTTGAAAGGAGTAGGTTTTCCTGGTAGTGAAAAAAATAAATTTTTAAGGTGATGCTAGAGTCTTGGAGAAATACCTGAATAATGCATTTTGCATTTCTTTTTATGGCTCCCTCCCCTCCAAGTAAGGCAGAAGTTTTTAATTTGGTTTTTTTTTGTTCGGTTGGTTTTTTTTGTACATAATTTTAAATTCTGTACCTGTTTTTGGATTGTTACTGAAGGCCAGAACCATTCCAGGTATGGAAATGGGAGTGGAATGGAAAAGGAGGATTGAAATTAACTTTAAGTCCTTGATTGAGCGCGAGGAGAGAAAGTTGTTTTGCAGCCTCGGACTAGCCTGAAAGAAAGCTTGTAATGTACAGTGTGTCCTGTTCTCTGTCTGTGCTTTCTGGCAGCATCGTTCCCATTTCACATCTCTTTTTCTTTTCTTGATGTCTGCTGCTGCTTTAAAATTTCTGTCTCCTTGTTAACTCAGTCTCCTTGCCTTTTCTCACAAGCTAGTTTCAAAAACGTGGTATTTCTTTCTAATCTTTTTCTTTCAAAAGACCTATACTGTCTGCCACTTCTCACTCCTCGCAGTCTGCTCGCTCTTAGCAAAGCTGTCTCTGGCAAAGGGAAGCGAGAGCCAGTCTTCCAGAAGGGTGAGGTTGCTTTTAGTTGCCAGCAGCCCTGTAGTGAGAACGTGCAGTGGTTCTCTGGCAGATCAGTAGGAGCAACCAAGGAGACAGCACAGCTTGATCTAGCTAGTATGGGTCTGTGTTCCAGTGATAGTGCAACACCAGGTGAAGAGTATTACTGTAGTGGGAGTTGAAGGCCTGACAGGAGAGGTTGTAATAGGAAGTGTCTGGGGGTGTAACTTCAGGTAGAGTGCCTGGTTCTGTTCCCTAAGGGAGGGAGACTGTAAGGGAGCTGAAGAGGAGCAGGCAGTCCCACTCGGGATAATTGTGGTGGAAGGGGTTCTGGTTAAAGGACCTGCTGTTTGCCAGTCCAGGTTGTCAGGAGCTGCTGGACTTTGCACATCCCTCTGAGACATAATTAAGGTCCTACTGGGAAGATGATGGCTGACAGTAGATGCCAGGGTGAACTTCAAGGTGGAAGGGTCAAATAGACAGACACATGAACAGCGGGAATTGTTGTGGCCCCCAGAGGCAGGTCCATGAAGTGCCTCTTAAGGGTTCAAAGACAGAATGTCTAGTTGGTACTGTTCACCAGCTCCTTTAAGCTTGCCCGGTTATGAGGAGAAGACTTGGACTACTTGCTCAGTTGTAACATCTGCTCCAAGTCCTTTGTCTGCCTTCTGCTGGCAGTGGTCAAGACTGCCATTTCTGATTAAATACAGAACTGGAGCAGTATTGCAGATTAATATTGTTAAAATGCCATGCTGCGTAATCTTTACTAGACAAAACAGGAGAACTGTTATCTGCTGGTGGCTGCCTTGTGTTACGTAGAGGTGTATATGTAGAAGTAAGGGTTATAATGAAGTATAACAACAATACACTGATGCAGGGTAATGAAGCAGCTTCAAGTGTTCAGGTACATGTATGCCAGAACTGCCAGGTGCTATAATTGTCATTATATTTGTAATAGCCTTTTTCCAGTGTAGTTACTATGAGCTCTCCTTGTCCTCCCTTCAGTACCTTCTCCCTACCACAGCCCGTTCAGTGTTGTTTGCTCTATTCCAGTGGTGCAGAGGGATGGATTGAAAGCAAGTAAAGGAAGCAAAATTTTGTAAAAGGGGAAGGAGAGGTTTCATGGCTTAAGCACTGTCTGGCAGAACTGGATTTTTGTTAATCATCTCCTTTGTTTCCTTTATGATACTAGGTGCATTACTTCCACTAGACCTGCCATAGGAAATCGCTAATTGTGTATCCCTTGTTTGCTGGGTACTTGTAGTGGTGAATTTTGAGTTACAAGAATCCTGGGTGTTTACAAGTTCAGTTAAGGTAAACTAATGCCAAATACCTTGTAAATTCATGTCCTTAATCGTAATCATGGTTAACATCTTGTCCTTTGGTGTAGTACTCAGGGAAAAGTGAATCAGCATATCTTCTATATTGAATAGGGCTGAGATTCACGAGAAGTATAGTACGTGCTCTGTTGTGGGGTCTGGATGATGCAACCTCTCTATCTTTTTTTTTTTTTTTTTTTTTTTTTCTTCCAGGCTTATCTGTGGACAAAGTTAGGGCTTTTCCCCATTGTTGGTACACTCGCTACTAGTCTCTTCCCTTCTTGAGGAACCATGTTTTGTTCTAGATCTTTACTAATTATCTTCTGCCAACAGGAAGGGAGAAGGGGCCTTCAGTTCTTCTAAGTCACAGCCTGAGAATTCTGCAAAACAGAGAGTAGGCTGTCTGTCTCTTGCACAAGGAAACTGCCTTAGGACTGTACAGGACAAAGAGGAGTTGAGGGGGGGTCGTGGGTGAGGAGTAACTTATAGGTGGAAATTCACTGATATTTAACCAGTTTTCCTCCCTCCTTTCCTTTTAACTTACAGATATCCTCGATTTGCAGAAGACATCTCAAAATGTTGTGTCGAGCTGCTCTGAGCCCTCTTGTCCATTCCCCTGGACGGTGCTTTGTGTTGTCGCCACATGCCATCACAGCCATTTCCCGTTTATGTATGTATGAGAGAAAGCACACATTTCTAATAATGTTGGCCAGTATGTGTCTGGGCATGCCTATGCTCTTTCCTGTTTTGAAAGGGAAATCACCTCATTAACATCATTAAACAGTTACAACCTGTAGAGTGAGCTGCAGTTGAAGCTGTACTTTCTTAATGTTACTTTTTCCCTTAACTCAATAATATTCAGATGGATGTGTGAGAGTGTATTTTTCGTTCTGACGTGCATTTCAAGCAAAAAAAGCAGTTGTGAAAGTACTGCTATTGTAAAAGTTTTTTATTTCAGCCTCGTGCTTTCCTAGAAAACAAAATCTGATTATGCCTACTCCCTATCTGCATTTTCAGCCCACAGATGTCTTGAGTAAAGCAAGGTGTGAAGCTCAAATTTATTCAGATTAGATAAAAGTGGAAAGATGCTTGCAGGAAACCTGAGTGTAAGTACATGGCTGCCCTGTAAACAGATGTTCCCTGTTAGGTTAGCAATTAGGACTCTGTTTGTTCTAGAACCATTGTCTTTTACCTTGTTTTTCTGAAAAAATAAGTGGTTCCTTTTCAGATACTGGTTATCCCTCAACAGCTGTCTTCTTGGAACCTTCTAAATCCTGAAGCTCTAGCCAAACTTGCTAACGGTGCAGTCAGCTCCTGCATCCAGGTCATCGATAAATACATTGAACTGAACTGGCCCTAGATTGAACCCTGAGGAACACTGCTGGTGACTGGTCGCCAGCCAGATGTAGCCCCATTCACTACAGCTCCTTGAGCCCTGCTGTCCAGTCAGTTCTTCACCCAGCATGCCATGAACCTGCCTATCTTACAGTTGGACAATTTCTCCAGAAGGATGCTGTGAGGAACAGTATCAAAAGCCTCACTAAAATCCAGAAAAACTACATCCACCACCTTCCCTTCATCCATGGGGCAAGGAACCTTATCGTAGAAGGATATCAAATTAGTTAAACAGGACTTTCCCTTTGTGAACCCATAATGACTGTGCTTGATTATTGCATTGTTCTTTAAATGCCTTTCAATAGCGTCCAGTAAGATCTCCATAATTTTTCCATGAATGTGTGCCATCTTTTGACTAAGTTGCACTTCTGGTCTCAGAGTGTTATGTCAGTAGCCATTTCTTCTGTAATTACAACAGACGTATTCTCGCTCTTTTTTGCTATACTGGTATTTTTGAGACTGTCTAAGTTGACCTGGTTTGCTGCAGTTTCTGAATAGTAATACAAGAAGAACTAGGTGGAGGATAAGGAAATATGGTTTCAAGTTCTTTTCAATTAATATTTCTTATCCGTATTATGTCAGTTATCCAGTTAACACACTTGGACTTCTTATCTGCAAGAGAACTCCTTCAGACACAATTCTCTGTGGCTCTGCAAAACTTCATGTGAAGTATGTTGGAAGTGGTTTCCATCTGCCTTCGTTCCTTCAGCTTGATTTTGGGATTTTATGTGTTTAGGTCCACCTCTTTGTCAATTAGAAAGGATCCAGACTATTCCTTTTGTTTGTACCTTGATAGTCATTATTCTCTTTAACCTGCTGTGCTGATAGTGGTCTTAATGTCCTTTGCAGGCATTTTGAAAACAAAGATTTTCCTGAGAAACGTTCCATAGCTCATTGACTTGGGCGAAGTGCCAGCCTTATGTGTCTTGTGTCTTACCTGAGTAATACTGTGATTATCGCTTCTCCCTCCAACACCTATTTATCCTGTAGGAAGGTGACTTCCAGTTCATATGTCCGTCATTCCCCTTCTGCTGCCCCAAGTTGAGCAACATGCAAAAATACCTGACTTAGAGTGGTTGTAAAAGCTGCATGTCTTTTATTTCCTAACCGTCAAGCTTTCTGCACTAGCACAGGCAGGAAAGCTCTCTAGCTGTATTTAGTGAGACAATGCAAAGGAGATTGTTTTTAAAACTAGCATTTCTGATGTGAGCTCTTTTACAATGTTTTTCAGTTTGGTCTTCTAGATTCCCAGAGTTAGAGCTCTGTGACATATGAGATGCTGCCTTATATACCTTAGGATTGGTTAGTGCTGCTCAGATATTATCAGTTCTCACTTTATTTTGGTGGCTTGAAAGCTAGCTTCTCATTCCCAGTCTTTAAAGGCTTAAAGTTTGAATGAGACAGTTAAAACTGTGTTTTTCTTTCTTGTTTTCTTTCTTTAACCACAGATCTCCCTCGCCATAACCAAAGACTAAGGAACGAATCCGTCCGTTGTTGGAGCAACATCCCATTTATCACCATGCCGCTCAGCCGTGCACACGGGAAATCGTTTGCGCACCGCAGTGAGCTGAAGCATGCCAAGCGGATAGTGGTGAAGCTAGGTAGTGCTGTTGTGACTCGAGGGGATGAGTGTGGCTTGGCCCTTGGGAGGCTGGCATCTATTGTAGAGCAGGTAATTCTGTGACTGAAGTGCAATATTTGTTTTAACTTCAGGTACTTGGTGACTGTTGGATGGCACAGAAGATTGTAGGAAAAGCTCATAAAACAGTGATGGCCCTGTAAAGCAATGTCTTGTCCTTTCCCTTTTTCATCCCCCTGTGCTGTGGTAGCATAAACCAGGTAACTCAGTAAATTGATGTTTGAAGGTGTGGTGGGTTGACCTCGACCAGCAGCTAAGCACCCACGCAATTGCTTGTTCGCTCCCCACACCTCTGCCCCACCACCAGTCAGATTGGGGGAAAAAAAATAAGAAGAGCAAGAAGTTAAGAAAACTCATGGATGGAAATAAAGACAGTTTAATAAGTGAAGGAAAGGGGAAGAGAAACAAGTGATGCTAAGGCGGTCACTCCCTACCTTGCACGAGCAGACCGATGCCCAGCTAGTCCCCAGGTGATGGCTGTCTTGGAAGACAACTCCCTGCCCTTTCGTATTCTGCTACCCCGGTTTTATGACTGAGCATGATGTTTTATGGCATGGAATGTCCCTTTGGCCAGTTCATGTCAGCTGTCCCAAATGTGTCCTCTGCAAACTTCTTGCCCAGTCCCTAGTCTACCTGCTGTGATGGGACATAATGGGAAAAAGAGAAGGCTTTGATGCTGTGCAAGCACTATTTAGCAACAGGCAAAACATCAGAACGTTATCAACACTGTTTTAGTCCTGAAATCCAAAACAAAGCACCATATGGGCCCCTGTGAAGAAAGTTAACTCCATCTTGGTCAGACCCAGTATAGAGGGAGAGATTTGCACACAGATTTTTATGCAGTAGGTAAGACATGACTGGGGCATTACTTGGATCTCATGAGAAGGTGACACTGAAGTTTGTGAAGTCCCTTGTGAGTAGACCCTTCTTGAGGGAAAAACTGATGGGATCAACCCATGGATTGGTTCCCCAAAATGAAATTATGACTTTGGGGGCTTTTGGACATGTCTTCTCTGGGAAGTAAAGTTAACGTAATAAATTAAATTCATGTAAGACATCTAGCTTTAGAGCTTTGAAAGGAGTCTGGCCTGATATATGTAAGGAAGAGGCAATTAAAAGCTGTACTATCAGAGTTAGCTTCTTCACTTCTAGAATACGAAGTTGCTGTATGATGGCAGCTTTGGGAATGGATGGTGAGTAAGAAGGTTGGTGGAAGGTACAGCTGCTACTTCACAGCTTTTTCATATCTTTCCTTATCTGTAGCAACGGAGGTGGAGGGGCAAGGGGTATAGAAGTGTTACCAAGTAATATGTATTGTGAAAATTCAAGCATGACTCTCATAAAAAAACTGGTATCGTGAAAAGAAAGTTTAGTAGGAGCTATAGATTGCATGCAGCCCTTTGCATAGCTCTGAAGTGGCTGGGAAGGTGCACAGGAGTATCATAGAGAGCGGTTGCCTTGCTTTGCGCATTTATGGATAAAGTGAAACACTTGCATCAGCAAGAACTGGGGAGCATAAGGTTGTCTAAAACAGCCAGAACTGTCTGTCATTCTAGCAGTGATCATACTCCAGGCCCTGTTTCTTATGTTCTGTACTTACAGGTGTCAATGCTGCAAAATCAGGGCCGAGAGATGATGATTGTCACCAGTGGTGCTGTAGCTTTTGGGAAGCAGCGGTTGCGTCATGAGATCTTGCTTTCTCAGAGTGTGAGGCAAGCGCTTCATTCAGGCCAGAATCAGCTGAAAGATATGGTGAGTGTCTGGCAGCACTCCTGCTTTTCCTTGAATGTTGGGTATTACCTGCTCAAGTCACTGCCTGACAGCTGTTTATCTCTGTAGGCGATTCCAGTCTTGGAGGCCCGAGCCTGTGCAGCAGCTGGCCAGAGTGGACTAATGGCTCTGTATGAGGCTATGTTTACACAGTACAGCATCTGTGCAGCTCAAGTAAGGGATTCTTTCTTTCCTAGACTGACTACTTCAGGCAGCGATCGAATTGTTCTTTGAATTTTTCCACGTTTTATATGCTGCTATCTTTTACTATAGCCTTGCACTTCCATTGCCATCCTACTTTTGGGGCTTATTGTAGCACGAATGATAGCTTACACAGGAGTGCCTTTCTAAGTATTTCTGAAATGGAGTTATCTGTTGTCAAGGTGAAGGAAATATGCTTTTTCTTTTTGGAGTTCATTTGTGTCCTGCTCTTATGTACAGGGTGAGGTCTGGTCAAGCTCTGGTCTGAGCTCTTCACAAAAGCTAAAGTTGGTGATCCAAAGTGAGGGTTTAAAAATCACAGGTGGCTGAGCTGCCATACGTTCTGTAAAGCTGACACAAGTGTATGTCCAAACTTCAGAACTTGCTTTCCATCTTCTCCTCGAACCTTTCTAACTTCTGCGTGATGGTATCCCTAGCTTGGGTCTTCTACATGTACTGAATGCTGCAACTGTATTAATTGAACTTAAACACACTTTACTTATTTTAAATACTCTGAGAATACAGTATTGCATCAAGTGTAAGGCCTTACTTGTTCAGATACTTGTTATGAATTTAGGAGCCTAATATGAAGTCTCGCTTGGAGAAACTTCTTCCTGTTATGTAGTATAGCTGATATCACTAAAGTGTTTACAGTATAGCTAGTAATCACTATAAATTGTGCTGGATTATAATCTTGTTCAAGTCTGCAGACAACTGTCATTCCTTTGATTTAAAAGAATTAACTGCCCATGCCAAAAACGTCAGTGTACACATTGATTGCAAGTGCTATTCTAACATTTGTGTGGTGGAGTTGTTTGCTTGGTTCTCAAATGTCCAATAGCAGAGTAAAAATGAAAAAATCTTCTCATCAGAGCAGACATTGAGGTTTTTTGTGTGTCTTAAAATCCCAAAACAAAGGGGTGGTGTTTGCATACAGGGAGCTTTAAGACCAACATTCTTTCAGAAAAGCAAGTGGGTTCTAGAGTTGAAGAGAAGTCTTGAGAGAAAGCATCCCTTTGCTTGCAGCAGCAGAAACAGTGCAGTGGGAGGGAAAACAGGAAAGGTAGTGTCTTCAGTAATCTTTCTTGCTTGTATTCTTTATCTTTTAAATGTGGCTTATGTTTCTTTAGTGTCCCGAAGGGCATGACTGATCTGTTATGATACGTTAATACATATGTTTACGATGTTCTTGTGAAAAGTGGTAGGCTAAGTATATTTATTTTTTTTCCTCCTTTCAGATTTTAGTCACCAACCTAGATTTCCATGATGAACAGAAGCGTCGGAACTTAAATGGAACATTGCACGAGCTTTTAAGAATGAATATTGTCCCTATAATTAACACTAATGATGCTGTTGTTCCACCTCCAGAGCCAAACAGTGATCTGCAGGGGGTAAATGTGGGTAAAGTATTGCAAGGGGGTTGGGTCCTGCTTGGGTACCGCGCTAACGTGTAGTACACTAATAATTGGGGACCTCTAAAGCCTGCAGCAGGGAAACAGGCATACAAAACTGGTAATGTGGACAGAGGGTAGTGGAAGACTATGCTGACCTGGCTGTTTCTGACATGATACAGTGCTGTGGGGTGGAAGCAGGGCAGATGACGTCTGCTCTGCCACAAGCAAGCATGTCCAATTTGGTTTTCACTGAATAGTTGAAGTTGGAAGGGACTTCTGCAGGTCATCTGGTGCAGCACCCCCACTTAAAGCAGGGTCAGTACCTCTTGTTCTGTCACTGCAGCAAGGTGGAGGACACAGGTACTGATCGCACTGCTTGTCACAGTAAAGATACTGCTTTACTGCATTCCAAAAATGTGTGTATTTTCACACAGAGATCACCAAGTTTCCAGTGGGTGTCAACAAAGTAGCTCAGAAGGATTTGGTAGTGCTGAGAGAGCTTGCTTTTATATGTTGCAATGAAGTATTTCCTAGTTCCTCCTGCTTTTCAGTGCTGCTGATATGTATGTGCATTGCAGGTGATTAGTGTGAAGGATAACGACAGTCTGGCAGCACGGCTGGCTGTGGAAATGAAAACTGATCTCCTGATCGTTCTCTCAGATGTAGAAGGTTTGTGAGTCATTTCTTTACTTTCTTGTTTTATTGAAGTACATCAGATAGTCAAACCAACTAGGTATTACTGTATTTGGGTTTTAGTTCATATATTTTACAGGAACAATTACAACGTACCACATAACTCCTTAAGGCATATATCCAGTGCTGATGTATAAGCCAAAGACTCTGTCTGCCACGCTGTTGAATCTGGGTGGGTGAGAATGCGTGTGAGCTTGAGACTTGTTCCAGAGCCCAGAATACCGTATCAGAGAGGGTACTGATAGGACAAGGGGTAATGGTTTTAAACTGAAAGAGGGGAGATCTAGATTAGATATTAGGAAGAAGTTCTGTGCTCGAAAGGCGGTGAGACCCTGGCCCAGGTTGCCCAGAGAAGCTGTGGCTGCCCCATCCCTGGAGGTATTCAGGACCAAGTTGGATGGGGCTTTGAGCAGCCTGGTCTAGTGGGAGGTGTCCCTGGCCCGGCCAGGGGGTTTGGAACTAGATGGTCTTTAAGGTCCCTTCCAACCTAAACCATTTTATGATTCTATGATATGTACTGTAGTACTTCCGTTAGCTTCTCAGAATTGTATGATACAGTCATGAGTAATATGCAGGATAAAGGGTGTGTGCTTCAAATCAGGAGTGCAAACCAAATACTGTTCAATAGTTTGTTTCTTCTGGCAGCAGGTTCTGTTTTTCAGTGAATTACAGGTGCATTACAAGTCCTGGTCATTGCCTTACACATACCTGGAATTTGCTAGCTTTTTCTGTCTCCCAGACATTTGGCTTACAATGCTCTAGTCTTGAGCTGAGTTGCTGTCACCTATGGATGTTGAAATTCCTTTTCTAGAGAGAGGAAGGTAGTGGGTGGAGTTCCAGATGAGTGCAGTCCGCATCACCCAAGTCACATAGTCTTTTCATCTTCTCCAGATGTGTTTCTTTCAGTGAATCCTGGACTTTGTCAGACACTGTAGGCCCTGAGGAGGAAGGAGGTGCCTTTCCATAAACACAGTTTATTTTAGCAGATGCAGCTGGATTTCATGGTTGATTCTAGTTGAAATATCTGTCTGAGAACAACTCATAAAAACAATAGTCAAAACAACTTGTAAAAAAAAAAAATTAACACCCAACACCCCCATCCTCCAAACTTACTCATTCAATGTGACATCTTGTTTATGGGAAGGTGTGTGTCTTCTCCCTCCCAAGCTATCAAGGAAGGACACAGATAGTCTGTACTTGTGCTCTCTAGATTGTAACGCCAGTATTTGTTCACATAGAATATCTGGGAAGTGTGGTGGTAGAGTTTAGGTTTATCGTGTTGGGTAAACTGAAGTGTCATTCAACTGCAAACATAGTTACATAAAATGACCAGATTTTTAAAAAAAAATTAATAAGAGTACGTCTCTGTAGTGTTGTGTTCCTTCTTAGCGGAATTTGATAATTACCCTTTTTACATATTTCTGAATTGCCCAGTTTTTCACTGTACCACCCAGCATTGAAGAATATAATCTGAAATTTTGGTGAGGGGGACTATCCTTTGCCTGTTCGGTTGTGGGCTTGTATATGTGAGCCTTGATTTTGAACATATAAAAGCTGTAAACTGTCTCTCTAACCTCAACCAAATGTCACTACCTCCCAGCTTGCATGCTGATATTTAGCATGTGGGGTTTCAGTGTGTTATTCATTATGCTTTCAGTAAAGCTATACTTCTCGAGTCTGCCTGTTAAGTGTTTCATGCTTTCGGTCCCACAAAAAGCAGGGTTCACTGACAGTTTTCAATCCTGTAAAGTGCAATACATCTTTTCAGCCTTATGGGTTTTGTTGGGTTTTTTTTTGGTCTTTTTTCATGGATGAGCTTTGGAGGTGAGGGTATATACCTGACAGATTTTTATTTTTTATTTTAGGACTCTTTGACAGCCCTCCGGGATCTGATGATGCAAAGCTCATTGACATATTCTACCCAGGAGACCAGCAATCTGTAACATTTGGAACCAAGTCCCGGGTGGGAATGGGAGGCATGGAAGCCAAGGTAGAAATCTGGAACATATGCTTTGTTATTGGGAAGGAAAGGGAGATAGATGATGGATCTTGACAGGTTGCAGGAATGGGCAGACAGGAACTTTATGGAGCTCAATGATGGGAAATGCTGGGTCCTACACCTAGAGAGGAACAACTCCGTTCACTGGTGTGGGCTGGTGAGTTGACTGGCTGGAATGCAGGCTCACTGAAAAAAGGACATAGTGGTCCTGGTAGACATGAAGTGGAACGTGAGCCAGCAATATGTAGGTGATTCTACCCCTCTAGAGGGTAGAGGGGTAGAATCTCTCTCTCGTGAGACCCCACCTGGAGTACTGTGTCCAGCTCTGGAGTCCTCTAGCACAGTAAGGATATAGACCTGTTGGAGCAGGGCCAGAGGAGGCCATGAAGATGATCAGAGGGCTGGAGCAGCTCTGCTATGAAGACAGGCTGAGAGAGTTGGGGTTGTTCAGCCTGGAGAAAAGAAGGCTCTGGGGAGACCTTATAGCAGCCTTCCAGTACCTGAAGCGGGCCTACAGGAGAAATGGGGAGGGGCTCTGTGAGGGACTGTAGTGATAGGACAAGGGGTAATGGTTTTATACTGAAAGAGGGGAGATTTAGGTTAGGTATTAGGAAGAAATTGTTTCCTGTGAGAGTGGTGAGACGCCGGCCCAGGTTGCCCAGAGAAGCTGTGGCTGCCCCATCCCTGGAGGTATTCAGGACCAAGTTGGATGGGGCTTTGAGCAACCTGGTCTAGTGGGAGGTGTCCCTGCCCTGGGCAGGGGGGTGGAACGAAATGATCTTTAAAGTCCCTTCCAACCCAAACCATGGTATGATTTGCACTTTGGGCAAAGTAGGCCAACAACATTCTGGGTTTGGCCAGCAGGTTGAGGGAAACGATTATTTCCCCCTACTCAGCATTAATGAGACCATATCTGTAGAGTTGTGTCTGGTCCTGGGCACCGTGGTACAGGAAGGACATGGTGTACTACAGTGAATCCCAATGGAGAGCCATGAATATGATTAAAGAATCAGAGCATTTGTCACACTAGGAGGGGCTGAGAGCCAGGACTGTCTACCCCGGAGAAGAAAAGATTTGTGTATAAATACTTGAATGGAGGGTGTAGAGAAGACAGAGACAGACTCTTCTGAGTGGTATCCAGGGAACAGACAAGAGGCAATGGGCACAGGCTGAAATACAAGAAATTAAATTGAAGTGTAAGAATTTTACAGTGAGGTTGCTGGAGCAGGTTGCTGAGAGAGTTTGTGGAATCTCCACATTTGGAGATGTTCAAAACCTGACTGGATGGTGTCTTGAGTAACTTGCTCTAGCTGACCCTCCTTTGAGCAGGTGGTTGGGCTATATGATCTCCAGAGATCCTTTCCAGCCTCAGCTATTCTGTGAGTACCCTGGAATGGTGTATGGATTGCTTTAGTTTCTCTCTTTCTTAGGTCCATGTGAATTGAAAAGAGCAACTAATGAATTACATTCCAGTAGTTTTAAAAATATGAAATTTGGAACTGTATTAAGTTGATGTTTTAAATTCAAATAAGAGTCAGTCCTCACTTCTTTCTCACGTGATAATCCAAAGACTTTGGTAATCCCTGTCACTTGAATCTGATTCGATACCTCTCTTTTCTGAGTTTGTACATGTGCTGTTTGCTTCTGAAGGATGTATAGATGGTGACCAAGGTACTTTAGTTCTTGAATCCAAGATGAGTAGGAGGGCCCGTGGTTTTCAGTGCCGTGTACAGTCGGACATCCTCAGTATTCATTGCTGAGTGCGTAAACATGGTGGTGGTGTGAGACTTTAGCATATGTCTCTCATGGTGCTGGCATATGCACTACAATAGTACTAATTGGTGCGGGTTTCCTAAAGACCCTTTTGGAAGGTTGTCTGTAAAAACTGAAGTAGATTTTGACTAAGCAGGGAAAGACCAAAGTGAAATTCTTCACCAGTTATCTTATGTTTTATTTCCTTTTCTGAAGAATCAAATAAGGCATACTTCAGTATCAGAGCACGGATGGGAAGGTGGCAAAAGGAGGAGGAATTTGAGTGTAATGATTTTGTAACTATGGGATGTGCAGAGCTTGTTTAGAAACAACTTTCCCTTCGTCTGGCCTCTGGAATAGTTTAAACAGTTCTGGGTATTGAGGGGAAAGCTGCCGAGGTCAGAGAGTACTTGTAAAAATAATAATCTGTTAGAGATATTTGGTATCTTTAATTCTGTCACATACAGGCAAATGTCAATGCTGCTGTTGAAACAAAAATTTGTTACAGTTGAGAATTGGGCGATATTTTTTGAAAACTGTAACATCGATAATAGAATAAACAGATGGTAGCTCGAAGTACAAACTTTTATTATCAGCATGAAACTTGACCAAAAATGGAGCAGTTGATGGTCTTGTGGTAGTCAAGAGTTTGATGTGATAGGCATATCTGACAGGTGTTGTCTCCCAGTGAATATGGACTGTAATACCTAATCGAGGAAGCAGAGAAGCTTTTGCAGTAAAATAAATGACATGTAGTTAAATATAGTGGTGGAATAATGCTGCCCATACCTTGATTGGGAAAAGAAGCGAAGGAGACCACAGGCAATACCTCTTCAGCAGGTAACATCTGGAATTTGGGTTTGTGTTTTTGTATTTTGACATGAACCAGTGAAATGTTGAAGGAGGGGAAATTTTAGAGAAATCATGTTGTGATGCCTTAAACAATGACTCAAGTGTGTGGAAAGAATCATTGAATTGCCTAGGTTAATCTTAGGACTACGTGGAGATTTCAAAGGACCTTTACTAATAAGCTGACCCTGCTGTAAGCTTAACATTCTGTAGAAGGACTAAGGAAACTTCATTATGCCAACACTGAAGTTAGAAAGGGAACTCGTGTTGCCCTTGATATTAGGGCAATGCCTACAGAGATACAGCCCCTGAATTTCATAGAGCTCTTGTTGATTATCGTGCCTGACTACCCACCCACCCACCCTCCATGTCAGCCTTCGGTACACAGGTGATCTGGTAGTATCACTGATTTCAGTACCCAGTCTGTGGACATCAGATTGTTCGTGTTTCAGACTTGCTTCTTGCCTTAGATCTTATGTGTGTTGCTTCCATACATTGCTTAGTATGCTGTGGTCCTGACCTTTGAAGATGACTCCTAAATGCTATATTTACAGAATCCTCCTCCAAAATAACTACAAAAAGGGGGAAGAATACCAAATAAAACGCATACAATTAAAAACTGAAGAAGTGCAAAGTCTTCAAATAGAGCCTACTGAAAGAAGCAACTATTAAGACAATAGGTGTATTCCCAAGCAAAAAGTAGAAGCAAATAAATAAAAAATCCGATGAGAACATGACCAGGAAATGTGAGCAAAGCAGGTAAAAATATGTGGAAACCTGAGTAACTCTTCAGCAAACTTCATAGCTTCACCAAGGGGTTAGAAACAATGAGAATACCTCTGCGTCTTAAGCAGACCCATGAGGAGTGCTTTGGCTGATCAAACTTTAAGGGAGCAAATCAGACAGCTTAAAGGTATTGATCAATATTTTAACATTATATGGTAACGGCTAGGACCTGAGCAAGAATAGTGCTCAGCAGTACAAGTAATATCACGTGGTCACTTAAAGTGGGTTAGTTATTGATGGCTAATCAATGTCAGGGAAAATGGCAACAGAATCTTTTAAAAAATGAAATTTGGGTTTCTTCAAACAGTAAGAAGAACTTGCAACATAAAGTAATGGTGAAAAAGAACATAGGACCAAAGTGCTCTTGCTGAAGTCATGAAAAAAATAGGCTTTTAGGAAAAGTTGAAGTACGCTTATAAAGTGGCAGCTAGTTAAGAAAGGGGAGGTAAAGTGAAAATAAGTGATCTCATTCAATGCTACATTATGGAAGTTCCAGAGGTGTGTTGAATGCTCTTTGAAAGCGTAAGTGGTCAATCTGGAGATCAAAGTGGAGCAGGAAGTCTGTTTGAGAGTGGTGATTCAAATAACAAGTGAGTTTCCTGGAACTGCCTCTATCCTTTTCTGTAGGTGAAAGCAGCTCTGTGGGCCCTCCAAGGAGGCACGTCTGTAGTGATTGCAAATGGAACCCACCCAAAGATCTCGGGTCATGTAATCACAGATATTGTGGAAGGGAAGAAAGTTGGAACTTTTTTTTCAGAGGTAAAACCTGCAGGTGAGTACAGAAGTAATGTGTACATTGAGAGTTGTAGACATTTCCTGAAAGGTTAGAATTAAAATTTGGCTAGACCTGTATGATAACTGGGAAACCATACCCTGCTTGAAGAACGGATTTTGAAAGGCATTTCCTAAAGTAGGAGTAGAAAATGTTGAATCCTCTGCTCTGGTTCCCTCCAGCTGATAAAATGCAGCATCAGACTTGCATTTGAAGAATGCAGTGAGTAGAATTTTTACCATTTTTAGTCCTAGGGGTTATCATCGAGGATGGACAATTTCAACGTGAAAATGTGGACATAGAATGTGCTGCTGAACTAAGATAGTAAACACTATCTTAGCAAAAATAGTTTTATTTTTTATCATAAATTCCTTTTAGGACTTGGTCTTCTAGTATTGTAGGTAAGAATATTTTCCTGCCACTGCATTGCTGGGACAGTGTAACAATCGCTGGAGGAAGTCAGACCAAAGATCTGTGACCGTAGCAGAATAGGACAAATATGGAGTGATACTTTGCATATAATAATCTTCAATGAATTTCTTGTATGAATTTGTCAAATCATCCTTTGAACCCGTGTAAAGACTTAGCATCCACAGGGCTCTATGTCATGATAGTCAAGAGCCTTAGCTGGATACTCTGTAAACTCTGGAGCTAAAACTAAATGAAGAACTGCTTGCTTTAATTTGGGGTTGGGGGACGTTTTGAATTTTCTTCCTGATAGCTTAATTTGATGACCCTGCTGCCTGTATGGGCAATCAGCCCCCGTTCAACTTTGAAGATGTGAGACATTGTCTTTCCTCTCACCATCTCTTTTCTGTGTGCAAGAGGTTTGGTCTTAGACATTACTGAAGCTGTTCCAAAAACTTGGTCATCCCCGTTTCTCTTGTTTGAAATTGTTTTCATTGTATTGTAGCCCTTTTGAGATGGGCAAAAAACAAAATTTCACATAGTGTTCAACATGCAAATGAAGCTTTAATTTATGATGGCAGGATTAACTGAGTTTTGATAAGACTGATGGTGTTTTCTGTTCTCTAGGCCTTTTCTAATAGTTCCAAACATGTAATTTGCTTTTTGATGTTGATGTTCACTGAGATGATGTTTTTGTAGTATTGTTTGTTACAATTCTGAGGTCTGATTTTTCCTCTTCCCCTCTACATTGCTTCATGATTATCTGATTTGAATTTCATTTGCTGTTTCATGGCTTAGTAACTTGGCTGCAGAGGAAATTGCAGAATTGCCGAATGCCTGAGGTTCGAAGGGACAGTATGACAGACAGCAGGGTCATCTGGTCCTACCCTCTGCTCAAGCAGGTTGCCCAGGACTGTCCAGACAGCTTTTAAGTATCTCAAAGAATGGAGGCTCCACAACCTCCCTGGGCAACCTGTGCCAGTGCTTGATCATCCTCACAATGCAAAAGTCCTTCCAGATGGGAGGCACCTCCCGTGTTTCAGTTCGTGTCCATTGCCTCTATCCTGCCACTAGGCACCACTGAAAAAAGCCTGTCTCCATCTTCTTTACACCCTCTCTTCAGGTATTTGTACTTACTAATGAGATCCCCCCTGAGCCGCCTTCTCCAGGCTAAACAGTCCCGGCTCTGTCAGCCTTTCCTCATATGAGAGGTGCTCCAGTCCCTTCATCCTCTTTGTTGGACTCTCTCTGCAGTGTCTGTGTCTCTCTGGTACCGGGGAGCCCAGCGCTGGGCACAGCACTCCAGGTGTGGCCTCACCAGTGCTGAGCAGAGGGGGAGGGTCCCCTCCCTCGACCTGCTCCAGCACTCCTCGCAAGGCAGCCCAGGACACGGTTGGCCATGTTTGCGGCAAGGGCGTGCCCCTGGATTGTGTTCAACTTGGTGTCCTCCTCTGAAAGCTACTTTCTAGGAAAAAGTGTGATAGTTACATTTTCCAGTTAGTCTCACCATAATAAATTTGTATCAGCAGTAAAGCTTTTCGTCTTGTGACCCCATTCTGAGTCACTTACAGATATGGCAAATGGCGAATATCCCTGTGGAATTTTACTGACACTCTTCTGCTATTGTGGCAAGTATTTACTCCAGTCCTCTCTTTGTCTTCTATTTTCCAAAGAACAAAATTTGGAAATTCAAGTAACTTTTTAAAGCCGACTATATTTGCTTACATACATGCCACTTTTATCAAGACCAAAATACACCATACTTTGTAAAGTATGACTTCGCTTTAAAACGCTGTTTTAACACTTCTTAAATAAATCCCATTAATCACATGTCCAGAAGTTCTTTTCTTATACTTCCCGCTATATCTTTTGATATTTTCCATAACATTGGAATTCCTGCTCTGGCAATTTCCATGGGACTCTTCTTAAATGGAAGTTGGGTCATATTTCTCACCTTCAAGTCATCTGCTTTACAGGCAATTTCAGGAGAGTTTAAAATCATGACTTAGTTTATCCATGAGCTACTTAAGAACCCTTTGGGGAAATGCTGCTTGAACCTGGTGACTTGTTTTGAAATAGAAACAGAAGTAACCTGTTCCATGTAATTTCAGTTTGAGAGAGATTCTTTGAGGTCCTGACAGAAAAGAAGAAAAATCCCACCTTTCTTCTATAGGATCCCTTTTAAAATGCACACGGGGAGAGACAGAAGGAAAGCGATTCTGCAAGCTGTTACTTAGATTGGATTTTGGCTTCCATCATTGTTTGTACATTCCCATGCTATTTTATAATCCTGTCTTTTTTCCTCAGATGGATACTTAAACTTTTCAAAGTTTGCCTCCTTTCTTTCGGTAGGCTACCGTGTCCTGAGACTTAGCTTTTGCCTTTGTCAGGTCTTTTTGATACATGGTGCACACTTGCCTCAGAGATGGTGACCTTACAGAATCTCTCTGATGACTCTTTACGTTTGGGGACCATAACAGTACTTTGTGTCAGGTACACATTTTCCCGTTCTAGCATACAACAGGTTTCTTGAATATGTCTGTTTGAGACTCTGTACCTCCTTTCCTGCTTTGAGCAGAGAACCAGAAGATGGAAGGGCTATTGTTCACTTCCATATGTGCTGTTACTTTGTCTGCATGGCATATTTTTGGCTTTTTTTGCAGGTCCTACAGTAGAGCAGCAAGGTGAAATGGCACGAGCTGGTGGCAGGGCCCTGGCGGCTCTACAGCCTGAACAGGTGACAGAACAGTATGGCCTCACTTGTTAATCTTGTGAATGTGTGGCAAGTTTTACAACGTGGATTTATAGCAAAAATGGGCCCCCTGGGACAAGAATCTATTCTTTGCGTGCCAGATCCATCATTTGGATTGTAGCATGCTTAAAGAGATGAGAAAAGCAGAAAGATAATGTACCTTAGGGCTATGAGGTAATATATGCTTTCATGTGGGGTTTATAAAAATTGTAATAGTGTTGGATATCACACAGAAATGAATTGTGATCAGAGCTGCTGAAGAATTGCCTGGAATAACCTGCTCCGTTCACTTCTGTGTGTAGTGTATGCAAAAGAGGAGCTGTAGACAATCAATTACTCGTCTGCAGCTGGGTAGGTAAAATGTGGCATCTCTTGTGAGGAAGACAAGGTGGTCTTAAAGGAAGAACTTTGTGAGTTTGGTGAAGAAGACCGGGCATGGGAAAGCAAGATGATAAAAAGAAAGTAAAGATTGAAGCAGTGTTCAGCCTTGTTTTTTAATGTGATGCAGGCTGGAAAAATCAGCTGGCTGCAAGTATTTGGGGGGTCAAGACAGTGAGAGACTGTGGTCAACATAAGTGGACTGAAATGAACCAGATGTCAAATAGCACGGGCTTTGTGTAAGAAGTCAGTTCAGAAACTGTTTTCTCTTTCAGAGAGCAGAGATTATTTATCGTCTTGCTGATTTACTAACTGACCAGAGAGAAGAAATTCTCTTGGCAAACAAAAAGGACTTAGAAGAGGCTGAAAGTAAAGGTAATATTTTAAGTCCTTCCACGGTAATCCTGTTGTCTTGAACCTCTCTGGGCTTCGAAGGAAGTGAGCAGAACTAGAATCTTCTGTCATGTGGGATTGGGTTGTATGGCTGTCACAGATTAGCGAATACAGGACCTTGAGAGCTTGTCAGTGTAAACAGCTGCAGCTTCCTTAATTACATAAAACAGATGCCTTCATCAGAGAAGATACTGAGGCCTTTCAAAACACTAAGCAGTATATTATAAAAAAAAAAAAAAATTAGTGCTCCCATTTTGCCAAAGGAGGCTTACTTTAGAAATGGAACATAACAAACATAATGTCTGTTACTGTCATGCTTAATGTGAGTATTTTCTGTGCTGGTTAAGATAATGTTTGGCTTCTGAGGGGAAGTCTGTCATCTCTATGCTTAAACTGGTGCTCTCCGAAAAGAACCTTGTCCCCTTCTGATTGAGGAAGGTTCTCTTTAGGTGGCTTGGATTAAACCCATTCTTCTATCTTAGATTGATGCATTCATTGAGAAGTTGAGATTGGGATGTGTACGTACAGGGATAGCAAATGTATGAAAATAACACATCATGAATTGTAATACTTTGTGGAAGACACCAGGGAACCCTTTTTTTACTTGACCAGAGTACTTGAAGGTACATTGCTGGGTTAACTTACTGTTTGAACGTGTTCAGATTAAAAAATTCAGGCAGTTCTTGCCCAGTCTTTCTTAAACAGAAACACTATGTATGTGTCTGTGCTTTGGGATTTCTATCTGTAAAACAGAAAGATGAAATTACTGCCTGAACCTTCTAGAAGTAGTGCAAGGGTAGAAATGTGTAAGAAATTCAGACATATAGCAGTACCTGAAATAGGATAAACCTTATGTATGGATGTTGATGTTTTTTCATATACAAATCACTTAAACCACATTAAATGAAAATGTGGTGGTGTGTAAAATCATTGCCACATTTGAGTGGTTTTATTGTGGCTACCAGACTTAATGCTTTGCATTTTTCATCTCGGGTAGGTTTTTTGATAGGGCATGTAAATACCTGAATTTTCCTTAGGTTCACCACTAAAGTTGCTTTTGCATGAGGCTAGACAGACCAATCTGTCTCTAGCACAATTTTTTCTTTCTTTTAGGGAGATTGGCACTTCCTTTGTTGAAACGTCTAAGTCTGTCTACATCAAAGCTGAACAGCTTGGCTATTGGTCTGCGTCAGATTGCAGCATCCTCACAGGACAGTGTCGGCCGTGTAATTCGACGAACACGAATAGCGAAAGACCTGGATTTGGAGCAGGTGACGGTGCCTATTGGCGTCCTTCTCGTCATCTTTGAGTCCCGTCCTGACTGTCTTCCACAGGTGTGTAAGGAGGGCAGATTACACTGTTGGGAATTCTTTGATGACAAAAGAAAGAGTGTTTCTGTTGGTGAGCTACTGGGAGGCTGCAAGAAGTCTTGTCTTAAAGGACAAGACTTGGATTCTTGGATTCTTCTAAAGTTGATTTTGTTGGCATCCCTATTTTTCCTGCAGAGATAATCTCAGGACTTGCTTCTGCACTGTTCAGTTATACAGGGCTGTTTTGTTGGGGGTTTGTTTTTTTGGTTGGTTTTTTTTTTTTGTTTTGTTTTGTTTTTTTTTTAACCCACCTTGACATATGGAAGGAGTTATCTTACATTCAGATCGTGCAGTTCCTGCATGTGTTTTATGAATGTGTGTTCAGTGCCGAACTCACAGCTTGGGGACTCCTACCAATGAGCACTTGTTTTATCTGTCCATGCTGCATACAGCTGAACTGCAGGCTGGGGTTGAACAGGAACTGTTTAATACAGATGCTAGTAATTAGCTGTAACTGTTAGGAATACATGATAAAAAAAATAAATTAAAAAAAGGCTCAATACAGAAAGCACAGAAGTTCCAGGCTTTGAGTGGTCTGTCCTGTACTGATACTGCTTGCCTACAGTGGGGCAGAATGATAGCTTTTACTCAGTTGTAGTGAGGTGGTTATGAAGAAGAATGGTGTTCTAAGTTCTGAAGTACTGAAGTTGCTGGAAAGGGTAGTGAAAATCTTGAACAGTGTACTGTAAGTGAATGTCATTTATCTTGTTCCAGGAATAAGGCAGGCATCTTAAAGGCAAACACCTTCATCTGCAGTGCTGTGTGGGAATATTGCTCTGAGTAAATGCTGTTATAATGCATGAAAATACGGGGGCAAACTAATGTTGCAGAGGCAACCTTGATCATAGTTTCTAACTCCCAACTACTTTACTGAGTAACCGTAGTATATTTTTAAAGGAAAACAAACAAAAAAGAATTATCAACACATTTCCTACAATTAACATTAGGTCTCTAGGAAGATTGATTGAGGAATTCTTTGATATGTGAGTAGGTGTTTGAGGAAAAAGTGATGGGTACAGGCACTTCAAAAGACTTCGAAGTGAGACTCGGACAGTGGGTAGCTTGGTACTTCATGCCTGAATTTTGTGAGTGGTCCCCATTTCATACTGAAAGGGAATATGCTCTAGGCAAAGTTCCCATGAAATGAAAAGGCACTAGTCTCCCTTGTCTACCATTATTAGCTCCTTGCTGCTAGGTCTGTTCTTCATAGATAACCAGTATGTTTCCTGGTTGAATTCTAGTCTGTCTGCCTGGACTTTAACCCTGGTCTCTTGCCTTGTGTAGCTCATGTGTCCTTCTTTCTCCTCCCCTTTGTCTTATCTCTAAACTTACACCTGACTGACTCTTGCTGGCTTCCCCGCCCCCCCCTCTTTATTTTACAGACTTGGAATAGCTTGTCTTGGTAGTTGCTTTTCTTTCTGTTAGCCTCCTGCTCACATATTCTCATCCGGGTTCTCTGATGCAGCTTCAGAGGTTCATCTTTGATACCTCCGTGTTTGAATTGCATGGTTTCTGTCCCATGCTGTAGCTGATAGTAGGATGGTCTCTGAGTGCAGGGGAGCAATTCCCTCCTCTTAGTTTACTACTGCATCTCATGCTTGTTCGGGTAAGGAATTACAGAGGAAATTTGACTTTGTCCTGAAAGAGAGCATACTCGATTTGCTCCCTGGAGATAGCTTATGCAGAGTTCAGTCTTGAGCTGCAGTAAAGGTGAAACTATTGTAGATTACCAGTTAAGATTTAATAAGCTTCCAACGAGCATATACAAATAGCATGTTTGCCACCAATATTTACAAGGCCAAACTATGAGCATCCTTCACAGGCTAATTCCTATAGATTCCATGAAATCCAATTGTTGCTCTGAGAAGTATAGTCATGCTCTACATGTCCTTTGAAGGAACTGAACTGTTTTGAAACCCTTTATCTTCTGTTCTACTTTTAATCACAACATTTTTTTATTTTTGTGTCTTAATTCTTGATAATTTTTTTTGCTTTTCACTTTTTTCAAATCAGTTCATAACCTTTCTTTTAATCTTATGCCTGCAGAGCAGAATTCTTTATTTGAATAAGCTTATTTGTTTAGCGTTCCCTTGTGGTACTGACCTCTGGAGAGGCAGATGCTTACAAGATACTTTCAAAATACAATCAGACTGCTTTTTAGTGTCTAGTTTTATAAGTTAAAGACACAAAATATTTATGTAAGACAGGCTTCTTAGACTATAATACTTCAGTGTATTTTTCCGAAGTATTTCTTACATTTCAATATTATTTTCAAATTGCTGACATCAGGATGAGATACAACATCAAATATTGTGATTGTTGTCACATGCTTAATTTGTTCATTCTAAAAGGTTCTGGAGAGGGAGTGATTTTGTTTTCTAAAGGAGCATGTGCTATTTTTTTTTCAAATAGGCAGACAAATTGCGAGGCCACTGTGAATGGGATTGGAGTGAGGAAGACAAAAAGGGGTACAAAAGTAAAATAAGTCTGGGAAGAACGCTTTATCACGTCTGACATACTCCTAGGTAGAAAAGAACAAAAAGCTGAAACAAACAATAAAAAAACTACCACCCCTCTGTTAAAGAGGTTTTCAGTTTAGTGGCAAAAACAGTAATACGAATGAATGTCTGGAGATTGAGCAAATTGGGTATATGTTTTCAACAGCAGAAGTAATTTTTTATCTAACTTCCAATAAGCGGTGGCTTCTTTGGAGCATTTTTTTTTTTTTTTTTTTGAAATGTTGTGTTGCTGGACTTAAATGGGTGAAATCTGGCTCCTTAAACAGAAAGGCAACAATGCCAGTCATTCTTTCTGGTTATAAATGTGAAAGCAAAGTGATAACAGGTGATGCTGGGTGTATTGTCTAGAAGGCTTTTTTCCCACATTTATGGCTAGTGGTGTCTATTTATGACTCCTGTTTTAGGCAGCACAATGAAAATGTTCTTCCTGCTCATAGGAAGAACTCATTAGACACTTTCTGCCAGAGTGATTAGGGACAAGAGTTCTTGCACTTAAAATTATTCTCCTTGGGGTGATTGCCCATGCAGCTACCCAATTCATAGCAGAGCCTGTACCCAGGGTTTTCTCTGATGTGTCCACTGCAGTTTTCCCCTGGCACTAGTACCCTGAAAACTCAAGTTTGTTCCTGAAACACTAACACATCTCATTTCTGGAGTTAAATGTGCTGTTACTTATAATGATTTTTGGTGACATAAAATGATAACTGTAGATTAACATTGAGTAAATTGACAGGTTTAAAAATACTGTTCCTAATCTATTTTGTGGTTGTTATTCCAACAGAAAAGACAGATTACTTTTCCGCCCACCCCCTTTTTTTTTTTTTTTCCTTAAATAATTTATTTTCTGACAGGTTTCTGCTTTGGCCATTGCTAGTGGAAATGGCTTACTGCTTAAAGGAGGAAAAGAGGCAGCACATAGCAATCAAATCCTTCATCATCTGACACAAGAAGCACTCTCCCTTCACGGAGTCAAAGACGCAGTGCAACTAGTAAGTGCCTAGAATTAAATCAACAATTCTTTGCTATGGTATGCATAAAAAGTATGGGCAGAACTTGGGAGTTCAAACCATAGACTGTTTGTATTGCAACTATCACAGGTGAACACAAGAGAAGAAGTGGAAGATCTCTGCCGTTTGGATAAGCTGATAGATCTAATCATTCCACGTGGTTCATCGCAGCTAGTCAGGAATATCCAGAAAGCTGCTAAGGGAATCCCAGTGATGGGACACAGCGAAGGGATCTGTCATGTATATGTGGACACAGATGCCAGCGTTGAGAAGGTCACACGAATAAGTAAGCTGGGAGAGGGTGACTTGAATCTCATGGGTGTAACTGAACTTCATATTTGGAGTATGTGATATGGTTATCATAATTGATAATTCATGTGCTGTTGAAAATCTTTGTTGTAAATGTTACGTAACCAATTATCTACTCTTAAACCTCAGTCAGAGACTCAAAGTGTGAATATCCTGCTGCCTGTAATGCTCTGGAAACTCTCTTAATTCATCGAGACTTGCTGAGAACCCCGTTGTTTGATCAGATCATAGACATGTTGAGAGTAGAACAGGTTAGTCACTCATACTTTTGTTTTGTCGTTTTTTTTTTTTCTAACACTTTTAGAAGCATTTGGTCTAGCTGGTGTAGCCCTGTTTAGTTTTATGATGGCATAACACAAGTTATCCATTTGTCTCTTGGTACATGTAAATGAACTTATGGAGAACTTTCTTTGCTTCTCCACATAACCCCAAGTTTTTCCTGTAGAAATGATCTGAAAGCAGCTTCTTCAGGACAGCTATGTGCCATTATTGGGATATAAATACTTCCTTTTACATAGGAAAAAAAATCATATTCTGTCTTAGAAGAGCATATATGCAACCCTTTCTCTACCCTTCTTGATACTGACTTAATTGCCATTAACCTCCCAGATGCAAAGCCTCTTCTTGAATGTATTAATTTAGCTTCTTGCCCAAGTGAATTCCCTTTCAGCTTTTCTCCTTTCTGAATCTGCTTCATCAACATTTTTTTTAAACATTTCATCCTGCATGCCCTTTATCCCCACCCATTTTCTCTTCTAGCATGTCAAAGGAACAGCGAAAGGCGAGTATACTAATTAATTGTCTTGACATGGGTAATACTTTGTCAGTAAAGGTAGCAGAGATGCATAGGGAGAGAAATATCCATGAGGTAGTGTGAATTGCACATAAGTTGAGGATTTTCACACAGCAGTTTGTATTTGGCAAATAGAGGGTACAGGCAATGATTAATGCAGGTAAAATAGAGAGGTCGTGTTGATGTTGAAAAGGTCACAGTAAAAGAAGTTGATAGGTAATCAGGAGCAAGTCCTCACTTAATGGATTTTTTCATGTCTTGTTTTGTTTCTTGGGAAGGGTAGAGTGAAAGGCAGATCTCTGGATTTTGGATGGGAGGAACGTGAAGACTAGTGCATTTCCAACACCACCCACTCAGATCCTAATGCAGTGGGGAGGATGTTACCTCTGTCTAATCTGACCTGACAACAAGACACATGCAAATATTTGGCAGGATTATGCAATTAAAGTAATTTGCAGTTGCACAAGAAAATGCCATTTTACAGATAACCTTCTTAAAAGATTTCAAATTTTGCAGACTTGTGCCTTATTTCCCATTTATGTTTGTCTTGTCAAAAATTCCTGTGTTTCATTTGCATGGGGATTTCTCTGCTGTATCAGTTCTAAATTACCTCTCATTGTTTAGCTGTCTCCAGTGCTATGATTAAACGCAGAGGTTGATAATCTGCTAGATCATCTTTATAACAAATGAAAAATACCTGTGTGAGTTTTGTGTCTGAAACATGCTTCAGAGAGGGCTGGTGTCAGTTTACAAAATAAAAGCAAAATAAAAGCCATTCAAGATCTTAAGTCATTTGGCTTAAGGGCTGGCTGCAATATTTTAGCTGTTTTCCCAGTACTAGTGTTGTACTGTCCTCCTGCCTGGTGACTTTGTGATGCTGTTACTTTAAATAATTTGAAATGAGTCCTGAACTAGGAGTATGTCATGGTAGGTAGCCAGCCTAGCATGTCAGCTATTGTACCTTGTCGCTAGTTCACAGGTCTGCTAAATTTCCCAGAGTGTAGGCTTGTTTTTGTTATGCTGCATGCAGTGAACATTTGATCCACAGATGTTGTGGGTTAACCCCAGTCAGCAGCTGAGCACCATCCAGGCGCTCATTCACTCTCCCCTGCCCCAAGTGGGACCGGGGCAAGAATAAGAGGAGCAAAAGCAAGGAACCTCGTGGGATGAAAGAAAGATAATTTGATAAGTGAAGGAAAGAGGAAGATGAAAGGGGAAAAAGAGGAAAAAAAATAGGGGGGGGAAACGCCAAACAAAAAAACAACCCCAAAAACCCACACAAGGGAGGCAACGCTAATTACTCACTATCTGCAACAAGTAGACCAGTGCTCAGCCACTCTCTGAGCAATGCCTCCCTTCTTCAAAAAACCCCTTCCCTCCATTTGTGTTGTTGTACATGACGTTATATGGCATTATATGATCAATTTGGGTCAGCCGCCGTGGTTGGGTCCCCTCCTAGCTTCCTGCACACTCCCAGCCTTCTTGCTGGGGGTACAGAGTGGGAGAAAAAGAGAAAAGCCTTGATGCTGTGCGAGTGCTGTTCAGCAACAGCCAAAACATCAGTGTATGTTCATCACTGTTTGAATCACAAGTCCAAACATAGCACCATAGGGACTGCTATGAAGAAAAATAACACCATCCCAGAAAGAGTACAAGAAGCCTCACTTTCATCTGGAAGGCATTGGTATGGTCAGCAGCACAAAATGTTTCTGGTATTGCAGGTGAAGATTCACGCTGGCCCAAAGTTTGCGTCTTACTTGACGTTCAGCCCTTCAGAGGTGAAATCTCTCCGCACAGAATATGGGGACCTGGAGTGCTGCATTGAGGTGGTGGACAGTGTCCAAGAGGCTGTTGAACACATCCACAAGTATGGAAGTTCTCATACAGATGTTATCATCACAGAGAATGGTTAGTGATCCATCTGCTTCTTTAAGCTACTGGTTTGGTTTGACTGACAATTCTTGGTGTTAGTGTATTGCAGTAGTTATTCTTCTCTTGGGTCTGTAGTAGGCATAGCCAGCTGGAGGCCTATGAACTAAATGTGCCTACAGTCCTGTTTAGCTCAGGAAAAACGTATTGTGTGGCCCTTATTCCGGGACGTTAAGGAATGTGCTCCAGCAATTGGCCAATGGCTGATGCATGTGCTCTTGCCAGGCAGATTGCTTTGCGTTCCTGTGTTGTGCAGACATACTGCATCAGAGGGGTTTGCAGGAACACCTCCTGCATCCTGGAGTTGTCCTTGGGCCTCTAAAGGCTGATGAGGTGAGCCTCTATAGTAACTCATTGGAGGGAATAGGGATTGTAGGGAAGATCGTGCTTTATCCACTTTGTCTTCCTGTGTCATTTTTATATCTTGCAAGCAAGGACCACAGATGATTTCCCCCTATCTCACCCAGTCCTTTACTTCCCACTTCTGCATCCCTAGTATAAAAGCTACATTTATCTCAGTTCCCAGTTACTTGCCTCTTAGTTGTGAACTTGTGCTCCTTTGTGCAGCTCCCATCCTGAGCACCTGTACTGCCCGCAGTTTGAGCACTGCTGAGTCACAGCCTGGCTAGAGCTGCGCCCAGCCAAAGGCTGACCCTCAGACCCAGCCTGGAACTGCCGAGAATCAGCCGCAGTGAGGTCGTGTTCGGCTGCGGTTGATCAGTGTGTGAGTCAAGCAGGCCTCTGTTTCTGTACTGCCTGCCAAGCTTAAATGAGCGTTACTAAAAGGCATGCATTTGGTACCATGACCTACTGCCACAGGACCTGGTGCACTAGTGATTTGCTGGGGAGTGTACTGGAAATAGAGCTGATGTTCAATGTTCATCTTGTTGCTGAGGGCGACTGACCTGCAGCTCACAGCCTTAAAGAGAACTGGGTACTCCAGAGGACTAAGACTTGCATATCTCTGCTTGAGCTTGCTCAGGTCTTGCATGTTCTGTGTTAAACTGATTCCGTGTGGTATTTCTGGATTGCATTTCCCAAATTTTAGCTCCAATAGCAATTTAGTTTAGGATTTTTCATTATCTAGAATAATTCCATGTTTGAGGCTAATGGAGAGCTGACTCTGTAGTTTAATGTTCTCAGTTTGACAGCAAAATAATATTTGGGGAAGCTGTTCTTTCTCCCCAGTCATACACCTGTCCCCATTTGCAGGTTCTAGACTGGATGTATTTAGAATTAGACATCTTTTTCCATTCTTCTTATCTTTGCAAGCTACTTGTAGCATTTGCAGCTGTGTCTACTTCGTAAGCATACTGGGAAGAAGGTGTAAATGAACATGTCTTAGCACAGGCTGTTTAAACACTGTCTGATAAGGTGCATGTGAAAGTGGTATTGTTCTATCTGTTCACTGCATTATGTTATGTTTATTGGAGTGCATGATCGTTCTGTATGTACTGGATTTTATTTTTCTCTCTGCCTCTTTCCCAGAGAAAACAGCAGAGTTCTTCCTCCAGCATGTGGACAGTGCTTGTGTTTTCTGGAATGCCAGTACCCGATTCTCTGACGGCTATAGATTTGGACTTGGTAAGAGAGAAAACACTGCAGGGATGTGATTTGCTCTTGTGAGAAAAGCATAGCAGTCTGAATCCTGGAAGATAGGATTAGTCTCTGATCTTACTGTCTAATGTAAGGTTTTCAGGAAAGGTAAAGTAGCAAAAGTTGAAGCCTAGACCTTTCATCCATGTGAAACAGCAGATAGTTTGATAATTCTTTTCTGCCAGAACTAGCTAATACTGCTATACAGACTGTGTAGATTAATTTAGCAGAAGGGAGCAAAGATGTTTTGGATCCTTGGAAGCGCTATTCAATCAGAATAAAGTATGTTGCATTGCATGTAACGATAGAACAATGCAACACAGGGTGTGAAACCGGTGAACAGTGTTTCTTTTGTTTATCTTTCTAATGATGCTGTGTAGAATGCCATGCTTTGTTCCTGCTGGGCAGACAGCTCTGTCCAGTGTGCCAGCCCTGCAGTGTTGAGGAATGAAAGGCAGGAACCAAACTGAGTATCAGTTGCTTTAACAAACAGGTGCGCCTGCTGTGAATTGCAGAAGTCAAGGGAAGCATTCTTTCCTGAGGCAGAAAATCAGAAATCTCTATAACAGGTTATTACTGTGTCAGCTGGAACATTCAGTGTTCTATGTGATTAAAAAACTCGAGTTAGGGTCTTGCAATATCTCCTCAAAATGATAAAAAAAGGCTTGACTAATTTAGCGCTTTTTTTTTTAAATAAAAAATTAAACCCTTAGGAAACAAGTCTAAGAGATACCTCTGTCTTGCATCTTTCTCTGTAAAAGTAACTCTGTAACAGCCAGAAGTATAAACATTACAATTTATAATGTAATAGTTAAGTTTTTCTAGCTTTTAAATCAGAACAGGCAAACATAACTTCTGGCATTTGGCGAGGAGCAGAGAAAGACGGGTCGTTGAAAGGCAGGCAGCTGTTTTTACATAAAGGTGCAAAACTGCGTAGTATGAAGTGACCATGTTCTGAGGACTAACTGCCTTTATCTTGTGTGTTTCCTGCAGGTGCTGAAGTGGGAATTAGTACTTCTCGTATCCATGCACGTGGACCAGTGGGAATTGAAGGACTCTTAACTACGAAGTGGTTGCTGAGGGGGGACAATCATGTTGTTTCTGACTTCTCAGAGCATGGCAGCATGAAGTATCTTCATGAGAGCCTCCCTCTCCCTCAGAGAAATACCAACTGAGAACATCAGAGCCAGGGGGAAAACCCAGGGGTATAAATATATCCTGGTGATGTTCAGGCTTCAGGGCGCACTCTGGGGAGGGAGTTTGTTTTTCATCTTCAGGAACATTTTTCTCGGTCACTGCACAGTACAGTGAATACAAAATTATCCCGTCTGTGAGATATTTCTTTTTTCCCCTGCCTCTTTCTGTTTCCTTAGATAGTATCTGCAAACTGATATCACTTCTCCCAGAGACAAACTTCTTCAAAACATACAGGTAATGTAAGGAAAGGTTTAAATATCTGCTGCATTTTTTTTTATCCTGATGCTCCCTATAGCAAATATGATTGTTGCTGGAGCATAGTTGTTTTTTTTTTTTTCATAAGTCTTTGTTTTATTCAAATATCTGTTCTGGAGAACGAACTTGATAGTTTGGGGGTTTTTATTCATTTTTATGATCATGGCAGCTCTTGAAAGCTGGAAAGCTTTACACTTAGTTTCTTTCTATTTGATTACTCTTATGATAAAGGGATAGATGTTCCAAATGCACAGTAAGCTTTCGACCAAGAAACCTTTTATATCTAATTTCTTTGTATTGTTGACTATTGTAGATAAATAACACAGTTGTCTATTACGTGAATTTTGTTACTTATTTGTACCAAAGGCTTATTTTTCTTTGGTTTTATATAAAACTTGAGCTTCTACAATCCCTCCTCCAAAAGCAATGCTACTTTGACATTGGCTTTTTCTGTCCAAAGCTGTGAAGAAGTGCTTTCCTCGGTGCCCTGTGGCACGATGCTGGGCATGGCTCTCCCTCAATGGCCACCAGGCAGAGTCAGTGGCTCACTGCTCCTGCAGTCCGGTGGCAGGTACAGTCATCTCCAGCACCGTATGTGTGAGTCGCTGCATTGCATGTGCCAGGGCAGGACTGGTGCGGTGCTGCGAGGGTGCCCTTTTCTGCCTGTTTCTCGCAGCCACTACCTCAGCATCTTCTCCTGTGCTGTTGGTGCCTCACAAGCCTGTTCTGGCACGGTTCAGCTCCCCGTGGATGCCAGGGGCCCACAGACATTGCTGAGGCAAGCAAGATGCTGCAGTAGCTGTGGATGTCTCCTGGTTGCTGGAGGTGGCACAGCAGGGGCCGTGACGCACACGTTGCCGGGAGCACAATGAGGGGAGGCTTTGCCGGGCCGTGTCCTGCCCTGAGGGCCCTAGTGGCATCTTGGCAGCCGCTGGTGTGTGCGCTCAGCCCCTGGGAGATGCACATGGGAGCAGGGCAGGTCCTGGAGCAGGATGATGCTGCTGGGTCACACTGGCCCGAGGCTGCTGGCAAGTTGCAAGGAAGTTTGAAACAGGTGGGTGGAACAGATTTAAGGATATTTTGAGTTGGGCATGATAAATGCAACTCTAAGAGAGCTACCAGAGAGCTGTTACTGGGGAAGCAGGAAGACAGGCTAAAATGGATTCCTCCACCCAGCTTCAGGTGCCTGGAGGCCTCCCTGCCACCCCTCAGGGACCACGGGTGCCTCTCTGAGCCTCCCCCAGCCCCTTGTGCCCCGCATGAGCTGCCTGTAGCACTGGGTCTCCCAGGGCACCCTCCCTGCCCAGGCAGCCACCTGTAGGACTTTCTGGGATGGAACTCTTACCCTGACCCCCTGAGGCAACTCCCCTCCTTCTGCCTTGCATGCTTCTCCCCCAGCCACCAAAACAGCCCCTAAAAGTTCTGAAGCCATCTATAAATCCTGTACAAAGCCCTCAGTGATCCCACACCCAGCCCCAACACTGAAACGTTCCATACTCTGCCCTAACTTTGACCAACTCCAGAACCCTCCCCAAAGCCTGGCCCATTACCTCAGAAAAAACCCAAATGCTGTGCCGACAGCAGCAAGCTAGCCCTTGAATATACTTTAATCTCATATAACATGACATTAGAGTCAATTAAGGGAAACGATGATATTGCCAGAAACTTCTACAGAAGACGGAGTTACAGCCTGGACTAAAGTAACTTCTGTTAGAAACTGCTTGTTGGTTTTGTCTCCCAAGGGCAGCACTGAGGATTGAGTGATCCATTCCTACCCTGTAGGTACCATTGACTGTATTTGGCTTAGCTTTGCTTTTGTTGTTTCTGGTTTGTTTTGTTTTATCATATATGCATATGAACTATATGCAGTACTTACTTTTTAGAGTAAGTACAGCTGAGTTGAAGAGCTCGGAAGAGGGGAAGGCTGTGGATGTTGTCTACGTAGACTTTAGTAAAGCCTTTGGCACAGTTTCCCACAGCATTCTCCTGGAGAAACTGGCTGCCCGGGGCGTGGATGGGCGTATGTGGTGGTGAATGGAGTTCAGTCCAGTTGGTGGCCAGTCACAGTGGTGTTTCCCATGGCTTGGTGCTGGGGCTGGTTCTGTTTAATGTCTCTATTGATGACCCGGAGAAGGGGATCGAGTGCACCCTCAGTCAGTTTGCAGAGGACACCGAGGTGGGCAGGAGCGTTGATCTGCTGGAGAGTAGGAAGGCTCTACAGAGGAACCTGGACAGGCTGGATCAATGAGACAAGGCCAATGGTGTGAGGTTCAGTAAGGCCAAATGCCATGGGGATGTATGGGGCAGGGCTGGGAGGTGCTGCGAGGGGGGGTTATGGGGCAGGCCTGAGGGCATGTGTAGGGCAGGGCTGGGGGTAAAGCACAGGGGAGATATATAGGAGTGGTGGGGGTTGATCTGAGGGGCCTGGGGCAGGTGTGGGTAGCTGCTGGTAGGGAGGTACTCAGTGGGGGCCGGCGAAGGCAGAGGTGACCCAAAGCTGACCACAGGGGTATTGCATCCCATGGGCATCGTGCTCACTATAAAAGCTGAGAGACCAACGGGTCAGCCTCTTCCTTCAATGGCTGCTGTCCAAGGAGGACTCTGATGCTGGTTTTGCATATATTGTATTTTTTCCTTTTTTTCCTTATTACTATGATCATATTTTATGTTTACTGATAATATTTCATTAAAGTAGTTTAGTTTCTTCTCGACCCATAATGCTCTGTCTTTGTTATTCTGTCTCCCTTATCTTCTGGGAGGGGAGAGAGGTTAAAGAGAGCAGCTCTCGTTTGTTCAGTGCCCAGCCTAGCCCAAAGCACAGCAGGTTTTTACCCCTCTGTCCCCCTCCCCGCTGCGGTGCCAATTACGGGCGGCGCGGGGCGGGGCCGGGCTGCCCGCGGTGCCCAGCAGAGCCGCGGCGAGGCTGGTGGCGGAGTTCCGTTCCGCGGCGGCCGCGGGAGCCGCGCTGTGGGATCCCCTGGCCGGAGCCTCGGTGGGTGGGTCCGGGCTCTGCCCTGCTGGGGTCGGCGAGGGCGGCAGCGGCCCCGGGCCGAGCGCTGCCCCGGCGTCGCTGCGGGGGTTTCGGGACCGAGCCCGTGCCCGGCCGGGGGGAGCAGGGGCGGCCCCGCCTGGCTCAGCTGCTCCTCGCTGGGGCCGGGCTGTTCCCAGCGCGGGTCGGGCAACGGCGGCCCGGGGGCTCCGGCGGCGGCGGGAGGGTCCCGGTGCCCGCAGGGGCGGGGAAGGGCCCCGGCTGCTGCCGCCGCCAGGGCCGGGGGCTGTTGGGGCGGGGGGAGGCCGGGCAGCGCTGGGCTCGGAGCGGGGCGGCTGGGCCCGGCCCGTCCTCGAAATACCGGACCCCAGGAAGCGCTGCGGGGGTCCACGCCACGGGTTTATTTCGTGCTGTCGCACGCAACTCTACAAAGGTTTTAAGGAGAAAAAGCCGGGTTTGGGTGAATTCTCCGCCGGCGGGCACGGCCGCCCGGCCCCGTTGCCACGGCGACGGCCGCCCCGCCCCCGACGGGGCGTCTTCACCATGGCAACCGCTCCCGGGCGGATAGGCGGGAGGACGGACCAATCAGAGCGTGGGTGCCGCGCTCCCATTGGTCGGATCGTCTCGCCGCATTACTATTGGTCGGATCGCCTCGACGGGGGTGGGGCGCGGTGTGGTTAAAAAATGTTAAAACCTGTTAAGTCTGGGTGCATGGCACTGAAATAGAGAACGAGCTCTCCTTTTTATAGCTATTGAAAAATAATATTCATTTCTGTATCTAAAATTAGTTCAAAATAAAAACCTCTCTCTCTAAAGATGCTCTGATTCTATATGATAAAAAGGAGTTTAGACTGCAAAAAGATTTTCGAAACATTTATTTATAAAGAGCTATTAAAGTGTCAAAATATATGTCTAAACAGATAGCTAGTCTAATTAGACGTTCTATATAGTAACTGTTAATATTGAAGTCTAAATAGATCTAACTCGTACCAGATGTTCTACAGAAGTCTAAATAGATAATCTGTATTCTCTAAGTGTGTGTGTGTGTAGATACAGCACTGTAAGTGCGCATGCGCGCCCCACAGCCCGCAGCACCGCACCGCGGCCTCTCGCCTGCGGTAGCGGATTGTGGCCGCAAGGACACGGCAGCCAGCGCAGCACCGCTGTGCACTGGGGGTACTGGTCGTCCCAGCTCACCACTTTTCGACCAAAAGCCGATACTGCATCTAGAGAGAGGCCTGCTGCCCCTCGGCCTCGCCTCTCCGCCCTCCTCTTCCGTCCCCCTCAGCTCCGCCTCCCGCTCCCCTTGACCCCGCCTCCCGGCCCTCCCCGACACGGCCTGCCGCCCCGCCGCGCAGGTGCAGGCCCACATACAGCCGCAGCGGTCGGTTCCTCCCTCCGAGCTGCGGGAGCCCAGCTCGCCCGCGAAGTGCTGGACCCCAGGGAGCGCTGCGGGGGGGCCACGCCACGGGTTTATTTCCTGCTGTCGTACACAACTCTATAAAGAGAAAAAGCCGCGTTTGGGTGAATTCCCCGCCGGCGGGGCGTCTTCACCATGGCAACCGCTCCCGGGCGGATGGGCGCGAGGGTGGGCCAATCAGAGTGCGGGCACCGCGCTCCCATTGGTCGGATCGTCTCGCTGCGCTTCCATTGGTCGGATCGCCCCGCCGGAGGTGGGGCGCGCTGAGGATTGACGGCGGCGACGGGCCAACGGAGCGGCACGGCCCAAGAAGGTGGGGGCGGGCGGCGGGGCGGTGACCCATGGGCGTGCGCCGTGGGCGGGGCGGGCCGGGCCCGGCCTGAGTGCTCCAGAAGCGGAGGCGGCCGGGGGAAAATGGCGGCCGGCTCGAAATCGGAGGCACATGGTCCGGGCGGAAAGCGGGGCCCGGCGGGCGGGCGCGCGCGCTCAATCGGTGCGGGCCCGCGGGGCCCCCGCGAGCACGTCGTGAGGCAGCTGGACCGCGTGAAGGTGAGCGGGGGGCTGCGGGGGACCCCTAAGGCGGCCACGAGGGGTGATGGGGGGGATACGGACTGGGAGGGCCCTGTGCGGGGCTAGGCAAACAGAGGGCCTGGGGGGGGACATTGTCGGGTCGGAGGGAGGTGGTTGGGCCCGGCTCGCCGCGGGGTCATAGAATCATTCAGATTGGAAAAGACGCTTGGGATCATCGAGTCCAACCATCAACCCCACTCTACAAAGTTCTCCCCTACACCATATCCCCTAACACCACGTCTAAATGACTCTTAAACACATTCAGGGATGGTGACTGCACCACCTCCCTGGGCAGCCTATTCCAGTGTCTAACCACTCTTTCTGTGGAGACCTTTTTCCTAATGTCCAGTCTAAACCTCCCCATTGCAGCTTGAAGCCATTCCCTCTTGTTCTGTTGCTAATTACCTGTGAGAAGAGACCAGCACCAACCTCTCTACCTCTCTACAATGTCCTTTCAAGTAGTTGTAGAGAGTGAGGAGGTCTCCCCTCAGCCTCCTCTTCCTCAAACTAAACAGTCCCATCTCCTTCCATCGCTCCTTATAAGATTTATTCTACAGGCCCTTCACCAGCTTCGTTGCCCTCCTCTGCACTCGCTCCAGCACCTCGATATCTCCCTTGTATTGAGGTGCCCAAAACTGGACACAATACTCAAGGTGTGGCCTCACCAGTGCTGAGTACAGGGGGACAATCATCTCCCTGCTTCTGCTGGTCACACCATTTCTAATACAAGCCAGGATGGCATTGGCCCTCTTGGCCACCCGGGCACACTGCTGGCTCATGTTCAGGCGCTTGTCAATTAGAAGCCCCAGGTCCTTTTCTGCCAGGCAGCTCTCCAGCCACACTTCCCCAAGCCTGTAGCGCTGCATGGGGTTGTTGTAGCCCAAGTGCAGGACCTGGTACTTGGCCTTGTTAAAGCTCATTCCGTTAGCATTGGCCTGTTGATCCAATCTATCCAAGTCTCTCTGTAGAGCCTCCCTGTCCTCATGCAGATCAACACTCCCGCTTAGCTTCGTGTCATCTGCAAACTTGCTGATGATACACTCTATGTCCTTATCAAGATCATCAATAAAGATGTTAAACAGAAATGGTCCCAACACTGAGCCCTCAGGGACACCACTTGTGACCGGCCGCCAGCTGGATTTAACTCCATTGACCACCACTCTTTGGGACTGCCCATCCAGCCAGTGCTTGATCCAGCAGATCGTATGCTCATCCAGGCCATGAGCCGCCAGTTTTTCCATGAGAATTCTATGGGGAACAGTGCCAAATGCTTTTTGAAAGTCTAGGTAGACAATATCCACAGACCCCACAGGGTCCCTTTGGCCTGGGGGGTTTGGGGTGTGGTGCCGGCGATGCCAGAGAAATAAAGCCCGGCAGGGCGGTAAGAAAGTTGTGCCTGGGCCGTGCCGGTGCTGCCCCACAGGGACGCGGGGTCAGCCCCCCCATAGGTCCCCAGTGCTCCCCCTCCCCCAAAGTGCCTGTGGGTCCTCAGGGTGCCAGGCTGTGGGGTGGCTGTGCTCCCTCAGCGTCGCCCAGGGGGACTGCAGAGGCGGGGAGGAAGCGGAGAGCGGGGGCTGGTTTGGGGCCCCACACAGAGACCAGGTCTCCTCCTTCCGGGACTGGCAAATGGGCTCACGTGTCTGGTTTGGGGGCTCAGAAAGAGGGGGAGTTGTGTGGCTTTGGGCTCAGGGAGAGGGCTTGAGATGAAATCCACGCCAGGCCCTCTCTCTCTGTGCAGAGGGTCCGTCCTGGCCCCACTCCCAAGGGCAGAGGTGGGGTGTGGGGGGTCCCCCGGCTCATCCCCGTTGGCTGGGTGGGACAAACCAGGGGGCTTATTTCTCGCCTCCTCTTTTCCCAGGATCACCTTCTGCGGCATGGCAAGAGAATCCCGCATGGCTGATTCCTCTTGCTGCTCGGGTAACGGCACACACTGGGCTGGGGGAGCAGGGAGAAACATTTGCGAGTTCAGGGACGCTACAGATACTCCCCGTCAAAGCCGCAGAAAAGGCACATTTGCTGCCAGCGCAGAGAAGCTGAGGAGGAGTTGCAATGAACAGAGTGTGCCTCCTGCCTGAGCAGGGCCCTTGGTAGTTATGAATGGTTTCCTTTGGGGTCAAAGCCTGAACTTTCAGCTAGGATAAATTAAGAGCTGCCTGTTACCTTTGTTAGGGTCAAGTGTTTCTCTTCTGTGTGTTCCTATTGGTTCCAGGGGCAAGTGGGAAATAGCCTTTTCTTTTCCTACGTGTAACTCAATTTGGGCTAGTCTGTGGTGTCAGTCTAGTTCATGTTTGAGCACCTAGGTGCCAGTAGAAATGTACTGACTGAAATGTGATGGAAGCTGATGCGTTGCTTGATTTTTATTCTTTTTTATTATTGTTGCTTGACTATGGAGGGCGTGTTTTTGTGTGGCTCAGTCCGCATTGTTCCATGGAGCCTCCAGTCTTGGACTTTTAAGCAGAAAAAGTTTGTCATTCCAGGAGAGGACTGGTCCTTCCTAGGACTTGAGGTGTGGACTTGGAAGGTCTCTTAAGTACGTGGTCAGAATGAAAGCCAAACTTCACTGGATGTTGCTGCTGTCGGTCTTCCCTTTCGCTAATGTCCCCGCAGCTTCCTCATGGGTGGGAGCTCTGAATCATCCTTAGTTTCTTTTTCAGTCTCTAACACGTTTTTTTGTCACCAGGGAGAGGTTATGTTTAAAAGTTCATTAGTTTCCTCCGGACCGTGCCAGTGACTAAAATTGAGTTACGATTCTTCAGCCAGAAAAATGACACCGCTCTTAGAGATCCAGGCTATTTCTGAACGTGTATTTGTCACATGCAAATGTCCTTGGGCTGCAGATTGCCTGCGCTTGGTGCTCTGATGAGATGATACGCTGAGACAGGGATGAGCTCCAGCAGCCAGAAAAGACATGAAGCCCTGGGGTTTTTGTCTGTCTGCTTGTTTTCTGGGGTGGGGGTGCGTGTGCTTTCAAAAACAGAGTGCACTGTTGACCTCAGGTGTCAGCCTGCCGAGCTCTCTTGCTGCCCGACGTCTCCGTTTCTTTGTCACTCCTCTTTTGTGGCTACAGCTTTCGTTTGAATAATTTTAGAGGAGCGATGAAGCGACTCGCCTGCGTAAAAGTGCTGGTGATACCGGGAAGGAACGGAAGGTCCTTGTAGTGTGGACTTTGAAGTAAATGTGAAGGCTTTGTTGGCTCTCCTTCTATGGTTTTTGTATGAAATAGTTTAAGAAAACACTAAAAAGAGTATAGGGTCTGTTCCGGAGCATGTTATGCCCATGCAAGGCTTGCTTCCCTGCGTTTATTTTCTCTTCCTGAAAGCACAGTCTTCTCTTTCTGTGTGCTTACCGTTAAGCGATGCCGTGAAAAACCTGTGTACTAAAAGGGGGAAGAAACTGTTCGTAAGAGTTCAGATGTTCAGGAGAAGCAGATTCTGTGTTCATGATAAAAGCTTTATCCTTTTTCAGTCAATAAGTCTTTAGGTTATCTTATAGCGGGAGTTGAGAAACCTTACTGAGATACTGGCATCTGTCCTAAAGGCGATCGAGGTCAAAGGAGAGACGTGGACGAACTGGGGCAAAGTAGTGTCTCGCTTCTGCATGTTTTCCGGGCGTTCCCATGAAGCACCAGCAGCGTCGTAACTAGTGACGGCGAGTCCTGATGTGGTTTTGGTGAGTTGCTTCCATCATGTCCTTTGTCCATAACCTACGGTGTGTCATTTTGACGTTGGCTGGAAAGAGATTTTCCTAAATGGAAATGTTTCTCGCTCAAAGCAGTTGCCTTTCTATGAAGTTCTCATCAGAGCAGGTCGTCACAGATGAAGCGCTGGGCAGGAGAAGTCACGAGCACCGAGACTTTGTGCTGTCTTTGCTGGCATTTGTGTTCTCGGTTGTTACAGTTGAGACGTCATAAAACCCTGTTCCTCCGCGTGTTCAGCACGGCCAAAAGCGTTCGCCCATCTGCTGGTGCTTTTTGGTACCCTGATGGATCGTGGCACCAGGGATTTGATTTTCCCCCCAACCCTCGAGAGTAAAACCATTTTGGGGGGGATCTCTTATCTTGCTGATTTTTCTATGCTAAATGAAACTTTTTTTAAAAAAAAAAAAAAAGCTACAGTTGTATAACTTACAAACTGACTCACGTTGTTTAACCTGCCACTGCCGAATAGCTGTGGCGTATGTTTTATAAGGCGTACGGAAGCAGTTAGGTATTTGTCGTACTTGTTTAAAATGAGAGGTGACTGAATGTAACGGGCTATTTTCCTCTGATACTTTGCATCCCCTGGAGTTCTGCATTTCTGTCTGGCTTTCAGTGGCGTGTGTTTTCCGTCAGCCCGGGGAGTTGCCTGAGTGCGGACAGAAGGGAAAAATTATTCCCCGCACGGGAAAAAAATTTTTTTTTTTTTTGGGGGGGGGGGGAATGGATGAATTCCCCAGGAAAGCGTGGAGCCCCAAGGTTTTTTGGGGCGATGAAAGCTCTGCCAAGGGGCAGCGAGGACAAGCCACAGCTTTGCCTCCTGGCACCTTTGGTGTGGTAGCAGTCGCTGGAGGTTTGATGTTTTTGTCCCAGCCCTGGGAGAGAGAAATAAGGTGTTTTTGAGGATGAAGTCCCCAGGAAAGCGACTTAAGAGCCCCAGGGTACCTGGGAAAGTGGCTCTAGTGCAACTAAATCTGCCAGTGAGTCAAAAAAGTCAGGGTTGTCAAAAAAATGCAAAGATCTAGTAACCCGTATCAACAACTGTGCCAGAGATGGTGTCGAATACTTTTTCCTCCACTCAGCCGTAGTCTTTGCAAACCTTCGCGAAAGAAGGAAGTTTTAGATTCCTACCCAGCTTTGTGCTCAAAGTTTTATTTTGTTTTGGTTTTTTTCCCCTCTCTCAGCAGAATGTCAACTGGCAGCGTTTCTCCGTGGTTGCCCTTTTGTTGTGCTGTGACAGTGCAGGACAGACAGAAAGGATCTGGAGTGCTCTGTGAGTATGAGGTACGTCTGCGATGCGCATATGCTTTTTTCCTAAGTGTGGACTTTGAAGTTAACAGGAAGGCTTTGTCAGCTCTCCTTCTATAGTTTTTGTATGAAATATTTCAAGAAAACACTAAAAACAACGTAAGGTCTGTTCCGGAGCATGTCACGCGGCCAAAAGCATTCGCCCATCTGCCGGTGCTTTTTGGTAGCCTGATGGATTGCGGCACCAGGGATTTGATTTCCCCCCCCGACCCTCAAAAGTAAAACCATTTGGGGGTTTTATGTTGCTGATTTTTCTATGCAAAATTAAACTTAAAAACCAAAAAAGGTAACGTTGTATAATTTACCCACTGACTCGCATTGTTTAAAGCGCAACTGCCCAATAGCTGTAGCATACACTTTATGAGGCGGAGCGAAGCGTTTAGGTGTCGGTTCTAAAGGTTTAAAAAGAGAGGCGACTGAATGTTACCGGGTTTTCCCCGCCATTATGACAGAGTGCTCTGAGGTACTTTATTTCTGTCTGGCTTTCAGTGGCATGTTTCCCTGGTAGCATCTCTATCGAGCAGTGCTGCTGGCCAGATGTCCCTCCTCCTTGTGTAACACCCAAAAAAACCTGCAGTCAAATGACAACTGTGTATTTTGGAGAGGGGTAGTTTAATGGTATCAGTTCACAGCGGTGCAAGTTGAACTAGTGCCACAGGAAAGTGAAATACTTTTAGACTATTTTTAAAGAGCGTATGTAAACATAGGCACACCTTTTCAGCATGGAGCAAATGACTGAGCTTTTTTCTTTATTGCTTCTTTGGCTCTTCAGGGTTTGACCCGTCCGCCTTAGCTGCATCGACCCTGCGAGCGAGGTGAGTGGCGGCAGCAGCGCGAGGGCTGTAGCTGCGGCGGTGGCTCCGTCAGCATGGATTCTGGTTATGGCCCAGCTCGGTCCTGCCGCCCTGCATGCAGGGTGATGGATCTCCCTGCGGCCGTGCTGGGAGGAAGGGGCCAGGCATTTCCCAGCGCCAGCCGGAGGGTTTGCCTTTACGCTAAGAATGTGTTTCAAATGGCATCGATTAGCCTTAATCCTGACTTTAAGAGTTGAGCTGGCGCTGGCTTTAGAAGGCTGTGCTTTATTTGGAGCTGAGGCGTTTCTCTAGAATCCTCCTGTAGCTCAGCTGCTGTCCCGTCCCTCGGTCTGAGGGAATTCCGCTACTCTCTTCTCTTCTGCGCTACTTTTTTAGCACGCTGAACTCTAACTGGGGATTTTTGTTTTCCAGGTGTCTCGTTGTAGGTGTCTCGTGCTGCTCGAGAGATGCCCCAGGCCAGGTTTGCAGCTGGTGGCGGAGCCCCACTGAGGGGAAGGGGCCAGCCCTGGGTCTGGGCGTTGTGTTCCTTTTTTGGGGGGGAATAAAAAAAGGGGAAACGTGTGTGTGTGTGTCTGCGGGGCGATGGTGTCATTGGGGACACTGTGACATCACCGGGGCAGGGATGCGATGGGTCGGCGGAGGAGCAGGTGAGTGGGGGATGTGGGGGTTATGTGGGGTTCCTCCCAGGAGGGGTGCGTGCGCTGTGGCCCGGCCTCCCGCGCGCACTGGCCACGCCCTCGGCGCGCCGTGGTCCCCGCCCGCGGTGGCGCTGTGCATTGCTGCCGCAGCTCGTGCGCGTCGTCACGGAGGCCGGTGCGGTGAGAGTCTCCAGAGAGCGGCAGCCAGAGCGCGATCCAAGACCGCTGGGACTCCGGCGAGATCCGCGCTACCTGGAGCGTGATCGGTGCCGCCCGGCCGGCCTCGAGAGCGGCCGTATGCGGTGCAGTATCGGCTGTTAGGCGTTACTGCGCCGTCAGTTTTACGGGTGTCCATCTCCATGGCAAGGCGGTCCTTCAGGGCCCTGGAAGTGCCCCCTCAGTCCTCCGATGCGTGTCTCTATGGCACTTTAGTCGTCCAGGCGCCCCCTCAGTCCTCCGACTCGCATCTCTATAGCACTTTAGTCTTCCAGGAGGCCGGAAGTGCTCTCTCAGTCCTCCAGCGCGCGTGTCTATGGCACTTCAGTGCTCCAAGAGCCCGTAAATGCTTGTCAGTCTTCTGGAAATATGCTTCTAGCACTCTTCCGAAACCATAAAACATGATTAACAGTTAAACACAAAAATATCTGAAGATCGCAAAAATAAAGTGACCCCCGCATAACTCTCCACAGCAACAACTGGACAGAAATCAAAAGTGGCAAGAGAATGCTCGTCCCCTAGTGCCGTAAAGCTGTACTGCGCATGCGCACGCCTAGTGCAGTAGGGCTGTACCGCGCATGCGCCGCGTTCTGTGCCATACAGCTGTAAGGCGCATACATACCCCAGTGCCGTACAGCTGCACTGCGCATGCGCGACGCTTTCCGCCGTACAGCTGCACTGCGCATGTGCGCCCCCTAGTGCCGTAAAGCTGTACGGCGCATGGCGCCCCCTAGTGCCGTACGGCTGCACTGCGCATGCGCGATGCTTTCCGCCGTACAGCTATATTGCGCATGCGCGCCCCCAGTGCCGTACGGATGCACTGCGCATGCGCGACGCTGTCTGCCGTACGGGTGTACTGCGTGTGCACCGCCCGTAGTGCCGCACCGCTTGGTTGGCGTGGCCGCTCGGTCTGGTCTGCCCTGCTTGGCCCCCGTGAACACGTTATGAGGTAGCTGGATTGCGTGAAGGTGAGCCGAGGGCGGTGGGGAACGTGGCAGGCAGCGGCGGGGGGCTTGAGGGGACCCCGAGGGATAATTGGTGGGGCTCGGGGGGATCCCCCAGGGGATTGTGGGGGCTGAAGGTCGGACTTGAGGGAAGCTGTGGGGAGCGGGGGGACTGGGGGGACCCCGAGGGGTGGTGGAGGGAGCTGAGGTGGGAGGACACGGGTGTTCTGAGCGGGAACGGGGGCGCTGAGTTGTCCCTGGGGAGTGGCTGGGGTGGGACAGGGGTCCTGAGGGTAATGGGGAGGCCTTGAGAGGGGCTGCGGGGTGCCGAGGGGTCCCCGATGGGGAATAAGGGATGATGGGGGGGGCTGAAGGGACTTTCTGGGGGAGGGGGAACTAAGGGGGGGGAGTGAGGGGACTGAGGGGGACCTGGGGGGCCGAGGGGGCCCCGAGGGGTGAGGGGGGACCTTGAGGGGGGCTGGGGGAACGGGGGGGCTGAGGGGGCCCGGACAGTGGGGAGGGGGGTACTGAAAGTGCACTGGGGGCAAACGGGAAGGTCTGAGGGGGTGGCTGGGTGGGTGGGTGACTGTGCTGGGGGAGCCCTGAGTTTGGGGAAGGGGGCTGTGGCCTGAAGTGGGTGCTGAGTTGGAGAGGGGCTGTGAGGGGGAGAGGGGTACAGGCTGAGGGGTGATGGGGGGCAGGGCTGGGGGTGGAAGGGGAAGGTCGAGGCATTCTCCAGTGTTTGGGGGTCCCCGTGACCCTCCACTGTGTCCCATCCTGCAGGACAAGGAGTCCTACGGTGAGCTGTACTGGAAGGTCTGCGAGAGGCTCAGCACCTTCTCCGAGGTCATTGTCTTTGGCTTCAAGGGAATGTCCCCCATGACTGGCATGTTTCCCCCCCCCAGTGCAGGCTGCCCCCTCACTAGTTGTTCCTCGGGGGCCTGTGCTGTCGCCATCCATGTCACAGGTATGGGGATGCTGGGACCCCTCCGGAGCTCTCTGAGACAGTCTGGGACCCCCCAGAGCCCTCTGATATCCCCTGGGATCCCCCAACCCCTCCAGGATCCCCCTGAGACCCCCTAGAATCTTCTGGTACCCCTGCTGCCCCCACAAGAGCTCTGCGGGATGTCCTGCTTCATCTTTTCCCAGGACACTTCTGGGACTATCTGGGACCATCTAGGACCTCTCATGTTCCCCCCAGGGTTCCCTGGAGCCTTCTGGGATCCCCCACATTCCCCCCAGGACCCCTCTAGGACCTTCCCACACCCCCTCCAGGACCCCACAGATCCCCCCTGGAGCCCCCCAGGACATGCCAGAGCCCTCTGGCACCCCCTGGAGCTCCTCCCCAGTACCCCCCATGTCCCCCTGGACTGTCGTGGGAGCACCCTCTTACCCCTTGAGAGCCCCCCAGAGGCCTCCAGGACCCCTGGGACCCTTCTCCACACCCTTCAGGACCTCCTTGAGCCCCCCCGGGCCCCACAGAGCCTTCTGAGAGCTCCCCCCGTACCCCCCACATCTCTGTGGGACCCCCTGCACCCCCGGAGAGCCTCCCAGGATCTTCTGGTTCCCCTCATGTTCCCCCCAGGGCTCCCTGGAAACTTCTGGGGCCCCTCCAAGCCTTCCAGGATCCCCTGGAGCACTCTGGGTCACTCTGACACCTGCTCTAGGATCCCCTAGAGCCCCCCAGAGTGCTCTGGGACCCACTGGAGCCCACCCCTGGTATCCCCCACATCCCCCTGGGACGCTTCTGCGACCTCCCCCCAACCCCATGAGAGCCCCTCAGAGTCCTCCAGGACCCCCTGGGACCCTTTGTCTTCCCCCAGGACTCTCTGGGACCCTCATGGGACTCCCCACATTCCCCCAGCACTCCCTGTAGCCCCCTGGGACCCTCACACACCCTCTCCGGCACCCCACACATTGCTGCCAGGACGCCCCAGAGACTTCTAGGATCCCCCTGGAGCGCCCCCACCACTACCCCTCACATCCTGTTGGGACCCCCCGCACCTCCCGAGAGCGCCCCCAGTGCCTTCCAGGATCCCCTGGAGCCTCCTGGGACCCTCCTGCACCTTTCCTCCGGAGCCCTCCAGGACCCCATGGACCCCTCATATTCCCCCAGGACTCTCTGGGGCCTGGGAACCCCCACATTCACCCCCGGGACTCCCTGGAGCACCCTGAAACCCTCTCACCTTCCCCCTGGGACCCATCCACACCCCCTCAGGACACCCCAGAGCCCGCTAGGACCCTCCTGGGACCCCCCATTCCCCACTGGGAGCCCCTGGACTCCTCCATGGCATGCCCCACGTGCCCCTGGGAGCCCCCACGCCACCGGAGAGCTCCCTTAGAGCCGTCTAGGATGCCCTGGGACCCTCCCACACCCCCCCAGGATCTTCAAGGGAGTGTCCCCTATCACTGGCACGTTTCCCCCCCCCCAGCACAGGCTGCCCCCTCACCAGTTGTTCCTTGGGGGCCTGTGCCGTCGCCGTCCATGTCACAGGTATGGGGATGCTGGGACCCCTCCGGAGCTCTCTGATACCCTCTGGGATCCCCCAACCCCCCCAGGATCCCCCTGAGACCCCCTAGAATCTCCTGGGACACCCTGCCCCCCCCACAAGAGCTCTGTGGGATGTCCTGCTTCATCTTATCCCAGGATGCCTCTGGGACTATCTGGGACCATCTATGACCTCTCATGTTCCCCCCAGGGTTCCCTGGAGCCTTCTGGGATCCCCCACATTCCCCCCAGGACCCCTTTAGGACCTTCCCACACCCCCTCCAGGACCCCACAGATCCCCCCTGGAGCCCCCCAGGACACGCCAGAGCCCTCTGGGACCCCCTGGAGCACCTGCTGGTACCTGCCACATCCCTCTGGGACCCCACCCCCTGAGAGCCCCCCCAGGGCCCTCCAGGATCCCCCTGGGACCTGTCGTGTTCCCCCAAGACTCCCTGGAGCCTTCTGGAACCCCCCACGTTCCCCCTGGGACCCTCCCACACACACCCCCCAGAACACACCAGAATCCCCTGAGTCCCCCCCAGGACACCCCAGAACCCTCTGGGATCCATTGGAGTCCCCCCTGGTACCCCCCACATCCCACTGGGACCCCCATTACACCTGCTTCCCCCTCCCAGGGGACACCAGCTCCTGCCAAATGCTCTGGGAGCGCTGGAGCCTGACAGCATCTCGGCAAAGGAGAGATGAGCGAGGAAGCGAGCGGGGACCCCCTGGATGCAGAGAGGAGGATAAAGGAGCTGCAGAGCAGAGACCAGTGGGGGCTCGGATGGGATGAGAGAGAGGGAAAGAGAGATGAAGTGCCACAAGGTGCCCCAGGTATTTGCTCTAAAGCTTTAAAAAGAGGGAACTGAATGTAACGGATTTTTTTTACCCCTGATATTTAGACAGCATGCTCTAAAGTACTTTATTTCTGTCTGGCTTTCAGTGCCGTGTTTCCTCGGCAGCCCAGTAGCATCTCTCTCAGGCAGTGCTGCTGGCCAGATGTCCCTCCTCGTTGCGTAGCACACAAAAAACCTTGTAGTCCAATTATAACTATGTATTTTGGAGAGAGATAGTGTTATGGTATCAATTCCCAGCTGTGGAAGTGAAATCAGTGCCTGAAGAAAGTCAAATACTTTTATAGCGTAAGTATTTTTATTCTGTGTATATAAACCTAACGCACACCTTTTCACCGAAAGGGAAGGGATAAGGCATTTCCCAACACCAGTGAGAAGGTTTACTGTTACGCTAAGAACGTGTTCAAAATGGCATCAGTTAGCTTTAATCCTGACTTCAAGAGTTGAGCTGGCGCTGGCTTTTGAAGGCTGTGCTGTGTTTGGAGCTGAGCTGTTTCCCCAGAATCCTCCTGTAGCTCAGCTCCTGTCCTGTCCCTCTGATGGAATTCCTCTACTCTCTTCCGGGCTATTTTTTAAGATACTGAGCTATAACTGGGGATTTTTGTTTTCCAGGTGCCTCGTTGTAGGTGTCTCGTGCTGCTCGAGAGATGCCCCAGGCCAGGTTTGCAGCTGGTGGCGGAGCCCCTCGCCCTGAGGGGAAGGGGCCAGCCCTGGGTCTGGGAGTTTTGGGGCTTTTTTGGGGGGGAATAGAAGGGTGTCTGTCTGTGTGTGTGTCTCGGGGGGTGATGGTGTCATTTGGGACACTGCAACATCACTGGGGCAGCGATGATGCAGCAGAGGAGCAGGTGAGTGGGGGACGTGGGGTTACGTGAGGGTCTCCCAAATGAGGTGGTTCACAGCCCCAAAACGTCTGAAAATCTTGGAATGCGTTAAAAAAATGTGAAAACCTGTAACTATGGGCGCGAGGCACTGAAATAGAGAACAATCTCTCATTTATATATGAGAAATATATATACTGAGAAATAATATTATGTATGTAAAATAACTTCAAAATAAAAACCTGTATGTCTAAGGATTCTATGATTCTGTGCTTGTGTTATATAAAAGATCCTAGAAATAAAAATATTTTTAAAAATGTATTTATAAAAAGATATTAGTGTCAAAATAGATGTGTAAGCAGACAGTCTAAATAGATATTCTGTATCATAAATGTTAAAATCTAAGCAGATTTTCTACATAAGTGCAAACAGGTGATATAAATTCCCTAAATAGATAATGTGTAAATAACTAAGGGGGTGCTGCCGCCCGGCGGCTGAAGGCTGGTCCTGCAGGTGTGCGCTCCTCCGTGCGCTGTGGCCGCGCCTCCGGCCCGCCTTGGCCCCGCCCCCGGCGGCGCTGTGCGTTGGTTCCGCAGCTCGTGCGCATGCGCGGTTTCGCGGGAGCCGTTCCGGCGCCGGTCTCGAGAGCGCGGCGGCCGGAGGGCGAACCAGGACCGCCGGGACTCCGTCGAGCTGCCCGCCGCCTCGAGCGGGATCGGTGCAGCCCGCCCGGCGTCGAGAGCGGCCGTCGGCGCTCCAGTATCGGCTCTTACGCGTTACCGCGCCCCCGTCTGTGCCCGGCAGTTTTCCTGTTGTCCATTTCCATAGCCCCTCAGTCCGCCGACGCGCCTCTCTATGGCACTTTAGTCCTCCAGGGCGCCGCTCAGTCAGCCGACGCGCCTCTCTATGGCACTTTAGTCCTCCAGGACGCCGCTCAGTCAGCCGACGCGCCTCTCTATGGCACTTTAGTCCTCCAGGACGCCGCTCAGTCAGCCGACGCGCCTCTCTATGGCACTTTAGTCCTCCAGGACGCCGCTCAGTCAGCCGACGCGCCTCTCTATGGCACTTTAGTCCTCCAGGACGCCGCTCAGTCAGCCGACGCGCCTCTCTATGGCACTATAGTCCTCCAGGACGCCCCTCAGTCAGCCGACGCGCCTCTCTATGGCACTTTAGTCCTCCGAGGTGCCGCTCAGTCAGCCGACGCGCCTCTCTATGGCACTTTAGTCCTCCAGGACGCCCCTCAGTCAGCCGACGCGCCTCTCTATGGCACTATAGTCCTCCAGGACGCCGCTCAGTCAGCCGACGCGCCTCTCTATGGCACTTTAGTCCTCCGAGGTGCCGCTCAGTCAGCCGACGCGCCTCTCTATGGCACTTTAGTCCTCCGAGGTGCCGCTCAGTCAGCCGACGCGCCTCTCTATGGCACTTTAGTCCTCCAGGACGCCGCTCAGTCAGCCGACGCGCCTCTCTATGGCACTATAGTCCTCCAGGACGCCGCTCAGTCAGCCGACGCGCCTCTCTATGGCACTTTAGTCCTCCGAGGTGCCGCTCAGTCAGCCGACGCGCCTCTCTATGGCACTTTAGTCCTCCGAGGTGCCGCTCAGTCAGCCGACGCGCCTCTCTATGGCACTTTAGTCCTCCGAGGTGCCGCTCAGTCAGCCGACGCGCCTCTCTATGGCACTTTAGTCCTCCGAGGTGCCGCTCAGTCAGCCGACGCGCCTCTCTATGGCACTTTAGTCCTCCGAGGTGCCGCTCAGTCAGCCGACGCGCCTCTCTATGACACTTTAGTCCTCCAGGACGCCCCTCAGTCAGCCGACGCGCCTCTCTATGGCACTTTAGTCCTCCGAGGTGCCGCTCAGTCAGCCGACGCGCCTCTCTATGGCACTTTAGTCCTCCGAGGTGCCGCTCAGTCAGCCGACGCGCCTCTCTATGGCACTTTAGTCCTCCAGGACGCCGCTCAGTCCGCCGACGCGCCTCTCTATGGCACTTTAGTACTCCAGGACGCCGCTCAGTCAGCCGACGCGCCTCTCTATGGCACTTTAGTCCTCCGAGGTGCCGCTCAGTCAGCCGACGCGCCTCTCTATGGCACTTTAGTCCTCCGAGGTGCCGCTCAGTCAGCCGACGCGCCTCTCTATGGCACTTTAGTCCTCCAGGACGCCCCTCAGTCAGCCGACGCGCCTCTCTATGGCACTTTAGTCCTCCGAGGTGCCGCTCAGTCAGCCGACGCGCCTCTCTATGGCACTTTAGTCCTCCGAGGTGCCGCTCAGTCAGCCGACGCGCCTCTCTATGGCACTTTAGTCCCCCAGGACGCCGCTCAGTCGGCTGACGCTCGTCTCCACGGCACTTTAGTCCTCCAGGAGCCCAGAAGTGCCTGCTCAGTCCTCCCACGCTCGTCTCTATAGCACTTTAGTCCTCCAGGAACCCTCTCAGTCCTCCCACGCGCCTCTCTATGGCACTTTAATCCTCCAGGACGCCCCTCAGTCAGCCGACATGCCTCTCCATGGCACTTTAGTTCTCCACTACGCCCCTCAGTCCACTGACGCGCCTCTCTATGGCACTTTAAGTCCTCCAGGACGTCCCGCAGTCCGCCGACACGTGTCTCCATAGTGATTTAGTCCTCTAGGATCCAGGAAGTGCTCATCAGTCTTCTGGAAATCACCTGCTTCCAGCACTCTTCTAAAACCATAAAACATGATTACCAATTAACCACAAAAATATCTGAAGATCGCAAAAATAAAGTGACGCCTGCAGAACTCTCTTCTCTACAGCAACAAGTAGACAGAACTCAAACAAAAGCGGTAAGAGAATCACCAGAGGCAAGTGCCCAATAGAAATAAAAATGACTGTTGCTTTGCCTGCTGGGAACTTAAGGCATAAGAAAAGGAGCTCCTACCCCTGTGGCCACCTCTTTGTCTTCGGGGGGGGGGGGGTGTTGTCCCCGCCCCTTTCTCCAGGGGATTGTGGGAAGGGCAGTGGGCGGGGCCCGGGGTATATGAGCCACAGGCTCAGCTCAGGAGCTTGTTCTGCTGCTGGGCTCTTCTGGGGTTGGTGCTCTGTTGGTCCTTCACTTGGCTGCAGCTTTGGGGCAGGCATGTTTTGGTATTTAGGGAGGCAGAGGTAAGAAGGCTGAGCTAAGACCTTCAGGACCAGTACACATCCTGCCACCTGTATAGTAGAAAGTTGACTGGTATGCAGCTTTTTTGTTTCCTTTTTTTCAGGTCAGTAACTTTGTGATGAGTGTTTAGGGGATGCCCAGATGGTTTAATAGTGTGCTTTCCTGTATTCTAGGAGGGCTGCATTTTCCTAGAATTCCTAACTTTATTGAAGATGGGCCAGAGATTTTTTCCACCGGTTTTGCAGTATGCTGTGTGAGTTGCTGATCTTGTTTCTCTTAATTGGGTTGATGATGAGATTATATTGTAGGGGTTAAGGTGAGCATTTTGTATGCATCTGCATATTGTACTTTAGCACTTCTCAAGAAAGCAGCAGGGATGTAAGGCATAGTGTCATTCAGGGTATGGCATGGCTCATCACCTTTCCCCATTGCCCAAAGAGTGACGTGGTGTCCCTAGAGTTTTTGCAGCTTGCAGCAGGCCCCTCGTAGATTGTGTCAGGGCATTACTTATTTTGTGGGTCTATAGCAGAGCCCAGAGTCCGTGGGAAGACAGAAGATAGGAGGTGCCTGCTGAACACAGGGCATGGCTCAGAAGAACAGCTCCTGAGGAGTGGCTGACACAGGGGTTTCAGGGTCACAAATATAGAATGGGAGCTGTCAAGAAGAAGTGGGGGTCCTTCCCTGACAGTTGAGGAGAAGAGGTTTCTAAAAGTTTTGGTGCTGGGGCTTGGCTAAGAAATGGAGGCAGGTTCAGCAGTCTTTATCATATGGGTTTTGCATTTGGATTTGGGTGTCAAGAGGGTCTGGTCTGTTCTAGTCCCTTCCATTTGAGGTGAGCTGGATAGTATTGAGGAGGAGCATGGGACTGGTGATTTCACAGAAATGCAATGGTAATTTTGTGTTTGTTGGTATCTTAGGTGTCATAAGTAATTGCTGCTGCAGCCTCTGACTCTAGAATCGGCGTGAAACAGGTGAGCAGATTGCCATGGCACCTCTGAGGATGAGGGTGCTGTAGAAGAGCTTGGCCTCTACTATCAGGGTGGTCACTGCTGGAGCCATGGTTTCTTTTTGTTTTACAGTTGAAGAGGAACCTGGTGACTGCAGGAACACATCAGTTAGCTGTTTGTTGTGGGTTCTTTGTCAAGGATGAATTCCGACCCCTGGCTGTCTGAAAGCTAAGTAGAGGCACAGGCGCTGGAGGGGGGCCAAGGTTGACAGTTTCAGGGAGGAGTTTTCAAGTCAGGGTAGAGCAGAAGGCTATCCAGAAGGTGTGTCCTCTGAGTAGGTAAAGGGAGTGGATTACTCTTCAGCACAAAGCTAGCGTGTGCTGGGCAGGGCAGTTCTGGCCTGTGTCTGTTGTTGTGTAGTTTGTGTGCTCTGTCTTCTGTGTCTTGGACTTTCCTTAGGTTTTGAAATCCTCGTTTCTCTTTGCACTCAAGGGGCACAGCATGTGCCTTGGGCAGCCCCTGTAGAGTCTCGAATGCCTGTGCTAATTGGCAGAGTGCCCAATGGGCACTTCTTGCATAACAATTTTAAAGTGCAGATCGGACTTGCCTCTTGGAAGTTTCTAGATGGTCCTCTTTTGCAGCATCGTTCGTGGCTGCATGAGCAGCTCTGTTCTCTGAGCTATAGCAGCTCTAGCCATCTGCTTTTGTGAACTGGGATTTCTTCCCTGCATCCTTACATTCTCAGGTCTTGAAGCCAGGCTTCCTGCACATATGTCATCTCCATTTTGACAGGAACTTCTTGGAATGGGCTGTTACATTTGACTCTTTTATGATTTTTATGACTTTGCCACAGAGCCTCCTCACGTCCGTGCTGTGGCCATTGGTCTTCTTGCCCAACAGCATCTCTTGTCTGAAAGTCATTCTTCTTGTGGAGAGTTTTCTCTCATCTTGGAGTCACGTTGTTGTCTATAGTGCTGTGTGGTGTTGGGCTGCACGTGGGTGTGTTTGGCGTGGAGCTGCCCTGCCTGGGGGTGTAGAGTCAGGGGTAGGTGGAACAGCAATAAGAGTCTATGGGTAATATGTTGATCTGCCAAGACTGTTTAGCCAAAGGTTGTACAGTCATCTGGGATCAAGCAGCCATTGGCAGGGACAGTCATTTCCATAGTGTGTTATGGGGATGATTGGAGCCTCCTGGGAGCCTCCTGCTTCACTACTGTTTGGCAGTAGTGAAGCAGATTGAAGGTGTTAAGGCTTGTATGTGTGGGGATTAATGTTGGGTCCAATTTTTTTTTAATGGCAGGTTGTAGTTGGAGCCTAGATGATATTCCTAAATGGAAACAAGACCCCTGGAATTGTTCAGCTACTGATCAGCATCTGGGTGACTTGTTTACTAATTTTTTCAGATGCAGAGGGACAAGATGTGCACCAAAGAGTCATGGAGAAGGCAAGCGGGACCCTGTAAGAAGGTGGGTCAGTTCACGGTGCTGGAGGGAAGATGTGACTGGTGGCTATATCATTATATTATGGCTTGGTGGTGGGGTGTGGGTTGTTTTTTTTTTTCATTTTGAAGGTATGAAGTGATGAGTAAAGCAGGATATTGGCACCGGATGTGACTCTCGGGCAAGGTGGTCAATGAATAGTGGGCTGAAGCAGCAATTCTTCTCAGATGTTATATTGTGGGTGAAGTTTTTAGTGTCCTTTGTGTCTGTTTTACAGGTAGTTTGTAAGCCTCAAAGCAGCAGCCCAAAACCATGGAGGGCAGGTGAGCGAGAGGCCAGGGTAAAGGAGTAGGAGACAGGAATGGCTGTAGGCAGGCTGTGGTGTCGGGCAGTATGTCAGCATATGTCTTTTGGTTGGCTTTTTTTTTTTCAGGTGCAGCATGCAGGCTCAGAGGGACTAAGCCACATGCTGATGAGCGTGCTGAGAAGGTGAGGCGGTTGTGGGCCACATTGGTGTCTTAATAGTGAAGTATTATACGGCAACCTGGTTAATTATTTATCTTCTGGTTTTGCAGGTGCCCTGTGAGCCATCTTTGGAAGTGGGTGAGCATTAGAGGTGAGCCGAGGCAGCAGTGAGGAGGAGCTTGTGGCTGGTGATTTCTCACATGTGCAACAGTAATTTTGTTTCTTGGTATCTCAAGCAATGATGGCCACAGCATTTGACTCTGGAAGGAGCAGCTGAGTGGAATCCCATTGTGCTTTTGAGGAAGGGGAAATTGTGGAAGAGGTTGGCGGTGGCCTCTCTGAAACTTCTTGCTGTCACTGTTTGGTTTTCTTTAATTGTAGATGATGATGATGATGAACCTGGTGACTACAGGAATGTCCCAGATAGTCGATGTGCTGGTTTTTTTTTTTTTTCTGTCGACATCAGATTTAAGACCTCCAGCCCTCTGAAAGCTAAGTTGAGTGGCCAGGGCTGGGGAGGGGCTGGAAAGGGAGAAGTTTGTGATTTGCAGGGAGGCCTCTTAAAGTTAGAGAAGGGCAGAGGGCTGTCCTGGAGCAGTCCCCTTTGAGCAGGTAAAGGGAGCGGGTTAGTCTTCAGCACAATGCTAGCATGAGCCGGGCAGGGTGGTTCCAGCCTGCATCTGTTGTGTTGTTTGTGTGGTCTGTCTTCTGTGTCCTAAACCTTCCTTGGGTCTCCATGCTCTCTTTACACTTGAGGAGCACAGCCTGTACTTCAGACACCATCCCAAGAGTCTTGAATGCCAGAACTCATTGGCACTGCCCCAGTCAGGCCCCACTTTTCTTGCATTATAAGCTTAAACAGTGGATCGGCCTTGCATCTCGGAAGTTTCTGGGTGGTCCTCAACTGCAGCATTGTTCCTGGCTGCATGAGCAGCTCTGTTCTCTAGCCATCCATTTTCAGTGACTGGGACTTCTTCCCTGCATCCTTAAGTTCTTAGGTCTTGAAGCCAGGCTTCCTGCACATACATCTCAGTTTGAGTCACTTCTTGTCCTGGACCATTACATTGTACTCATTTCTTGGGGTTTCCCTAGAGCCTTCTCGTGTCACCATTGTGGTCTTGCAGGTCTTCTTGCCCAACAGTCGCTTATGTTGGTGTCATCCTTCTTGCTGAGAGTTTTCCCTCATTTGTGAGGTGCATTGTTTGTAGTGTTCTGTGTAATGTCGGTCTGTGCTTGTGTGTGTTTGGCTCGGAGCTGCTCTGCCCGGTCACGTAAACTCTGGGGTAGGTGGAACATCAATAGGAGTCTATGGTTAGTTTGATCTACCTAGACTGTTGAGGCAAAGGTGGTACAGTCAACTCCCATCAAGTAGCCATCAGCAGGTGTGGGCAGCTCTTTAATTAATGGGGTTGTTTTGGGATGAGCAGAGCTATGTGGGAGGGGCTGTTCAGCAGTAGTGAAGCAAACTGCATCTCGAAGATGTTAAGGCTGCTTTGTGTGGGGTGTAGTGTTTGTATGTTGTGTGTGGTTTTTTTTTTTTAATGTCAGGCTGTAATTGTACTCCAGATGGTATTTCTAAGGCAAAACGAGACCTTTCTGAGGGTGTGCGCATGTCATATGGGGTTCCTCCTAAAAGAGGCAGTTCACAGCCCAAAAAATGCCTGAAAATTCATGTGGGGAATGTGTGTTTAAAAAAACAATAAAACCTGTATATATGGGTATGAGGCATTGAAATAAAGAACAATTTCTCATTTTTATACATATTGAAAAATATGAGTGTATGTATATAAAAAGGAGTTCAAAATAAAAACCTGTATCTACTATATTATATAAAGGATGTTATTGTATTAAAAGATCTGTCCCATAGCCAATTTTTGCCTTCATGGTTCTCTCTGCCTCGCTCCCTGTTGCTTCCTCCTGTCTGATCCGTAGCCCATAGCTGTTTTCTTTCCCCTGTGGCTCCCCTTCCCTGTTTTTTCACCGCCCCCCCTTCTCTGCCCTGTAGTAGATTGCTGTTGCATTGGGTTTAAGTGACAAGGTTTTGTTGGCTGAGTTGTGGGGGGCAGGGGTGGGTTCTGTGAGAAGACACCAGAAGCTCCCCCCATGTTGGGCACAGCCAGCTCAGAGAGGGACCTGCTGCTGGTCAAAGCTGAGCCCATCAGCAACACTGGCCAGGAGTGGAGCAGAGAGTCCCTGCAACACGTGGCGGCCCCGCTGTTGGAGCGGAAAAAGAGCGCGAGGAGGAAGGAGCAGCAGAGACAATCCTGACTCCCTGACACCTCCATTGTCTGGGGGTACGATGTAGAGAAGTCGTGAGTGAAGATGATACCAGAAAAAGAGAGGGGTGGTGGGAAGGTGTTTTTTTTAAATTTGTTCTTATTTCTTATTTGATTGACAATAAGTGAATTTCCCCAAGTTGAGTCTGTTGGTTTTGTGACTATGAGCGATCTCTTGGTCCTTGTCTCAACCTACAAGCTTTTTCATTTTAACTTCTCCCCTTGTCTCGTTGAGGAAGGGCAATGATAGAGAGGCTGGGTGGGTACCCAGGGGCCAGCCAAGGTCAGTCCACCACAGATTACTTCTATTAAGCTTTGTGTCCTTGTCTTTTAATACTTGACTATGTTTCTTTTACCCAATCTCTTTTGAAACTTTATTTCTCTCTTTCCATCCCTTTCTCTTAAATTCTTGCTTAGGTTTGTTGAACCCAGTTTGCTTCTAAAATTTTCTTGCTACTTTTCCCTCTCTCTGTCTCCCCAAATTAATTTTAATTTCTTTCCCATGTTCTTGTACCCTGTCGCTTTTCATAATTCTCTATCTCTTTCTATGCACTTCTGCATGCCTATCTCTTAAGTCTTTGGTAGGATTCTCATATCCTATGCCTTTCAAAATTTTGTGTCTATATCTCCTCCTAGCCATCTCCCTGCCTATAATTCCCAATTCTCCCCTCTATTTTCAGCACACTGTAACTTTTTTCATTTTTTTTCTGCATCTGCCTGTCATTTTTTTGCTTATGTTTCTTGTACCCTGTCGCTTCTCAAAATTTTCTTTCAATGTGTACTTCTGCCAGGGTGCCTGTTTCTATTTTGTATTTCTTGATCATATTTCTTTTCCCCTGCTCCTGTGTGTTGTCTCTTCTTATCCCGCTGGTTACTTCCACCTCTCTCCCCTGGTCCCTGTCTGTCTCATTTATTTCTCTCTCTCTCGTGGTTTTTTTGCTTTTTTCTTCCCTTTTGTCCCTCTGTCCTGCCGCCTTTGGGCATTGAGCCTTGTAGCCAACTCACTGCCGGGATTTCTTGGGCACGTTAAGGAATAAACACTTCCTGCCTCCTCTGCGCCCCTGGAGGCACTTGCTGCCCCCAGGGTGCAGAGCTCATTGCTGGGGACAGGCTCAGGGGAGGGGGTGATGTGCTGTGGGGCTTTGGCAATGGCCCCTCTTCCCAGTGGGCTCCAGCTGGGGCTGAGGCAGCCCAGGTGAGACCCATGAGGGGAGGATGGGCTGGGCTGGGCCAGGCTCAGGTTCAGCCAGTGAGGCTGAGGTCACAGCTGGCTCTGCTGTGCCGAGGGGCCTGCCTGGCCACAGCTGCCTGCTGGAGCTGGCTGAAGAGTGACACAAAGGGGGTTCCACAGGCATGTGCCTCCAGCAAGGCACAGACAGTTCCCACGGCAAGGAAGGATCTCTCCCAGCCATCCCCCACGGAGCGCACCACCAGCACAGAGTGCCAGGAGCTCGCTGCCTGTCGTCTGCATGTGTGAGCCACCGTGCCTCTGGGATGCCTCATGGGAGAAGAGCATCGAGGCACCCACCACCCACTCCTAGGCAGGCAAGGGTCAGGCTGCCAGCACCACCGAGGAGCAAGGGGCAGAGAGAGAAGCCTCTGGGCCATAAAGTCTCCCACCTGCGCCAGGAGCTGTGGTGAGTCACACGCCCTCTCATGTGTGTCCAGGCCCTTCCCTGCCATGCTTCTTGTGATCTCTGCCCGTGTCCTTGCCTGTCCTAGACTCTGGCTCCCCAAAAGTTTTTGCTCTTCTGCCAATGCCACCCTGTACTCCGTCCCCTTCTCCATTTCCTTTCTGTGCCTCTGCCTTCCCAGCTCCCTATCTGCTATTATTTCATTCTTCCCACACTGCCTTCTTCACTATTGCTTGTGAAAATTGCATTTGTAGGTCTCCCTCTACCCAGTGACCCATCTCTATTTCCAGTGACTCCCTCTGCTCCACCCCCCATCCCTCTTCCATTGTCTGTCTGTGGCTGTTGGTCCAACTCTATCTCCTGCTATTTAACTTTCTAACTACCTGTATGGCCAGTGCCCCGTTGCTTTCCAAATTTTCTTTCTGTGTCTCCACTTACCCAGGTCCCTGTCTGTGTTTTTTAATTCTTTTTGCCTGTCCTCTACTTTGTTACTTTTAAAATTTTGTTTCATTGTCTTTATTTATTCAGGTTGCTGACCCTATTTTTTTCTTCCTCTTTTCTTGATCTGTTTGGTTTTTAAATTTTCTTACTATGTCAACTTTTATCCAGTTTGCCATCCTCACCTTTTAATTTTTCCTATCTTTCTCTTACCACCTCACTTTAAAAATTCTCTGTCTACTTTTATGAACCTGCCAATACCGATTTTTCTTTGTTCTGCATTGGTTTTGTACTTCGTTGCCTGTAAACATTTTTATTTAGTTTGCTGTCCCTATGTTTTTATCTTTTTTTCCTTTCTTTCTATAACCACTCTTGCTTTTAAAAGGTTCTTTCTGTCCACTTTTATCTCATTCACTGTGTATATTTTTAATTTTTTATTTCATTAATGCAGAGCCTTTTTAGAATTTTCTTTCTACATCTCCGTTACACTTTGCATTCCATGTTTCCTAGTTATTTCCTTTTGTTTCCCCAATCCCCATCACTTCTTAAATTCCTTACTTTTATCCTGTTTATCTTTATTGCTTATCTTTTCTTTTAATTATTTCTTGTCTTTTCTTACTGCCATCGCATTTAAAAATTTCTTTCTACATCTGTTTTTGTTCACCATCCCTATTTTGTAATATTTCTCTTTATTTACCCTACCAGCTAGCACTTTTTAACTGTTCTTACTGTGCCTACTTTTGTTCCCTTTGCTGTCATTTTAAAATTACTTATTGTCTTTCCTTAGTGCTGTTGCTTTTTAATTTTTCCTTCTACATCTCCGATTTAGTTTGCCATTGTTATTTTGTAATTTGTTTCCTTGCTTCTTTAATCATGGATGCTCTTAAGATTTTCTGTCTACATTTATCTCCTTTGCCGTCTTCAGTTTTAATTATTTCTTGTCTTTCCTTAGCACATTCTGGTTTTTGAGTTCACTGTTTCTATTTTTTAATTTTTTTCCTTATTTTCTTAATCCCTGTTACTTACAAAATTATGTCTGAGCTCTTTCCCTCAGAAACCCGTCCTCAGGTTTGTTTGTGCCTCAGAGCCCTCCTATCATCCTCTGCACCACCTAGGATGCTTCCATTTGGTCCCTGGCCTCCTGAGGACATCTGTACTCCGTTGCAATCCCCCCCGGACTTCCTCCTCATGTCCCTGTACCTTCTTTGGTCTCTCTGGCCCATTCAGGACCCCTCTCATGGTGTCACAACCGCTATAGATGCCTTCAGGGTTGCCCTCAGTACATCTTCATCTTTGTCGTGGACCTCGCACACCCCTCTCCTTCCCTCAGAAGGCTTCCTGACTCCGTATCTGTGAGCCGGTGTCCGACACTGAAGTTTTGCTTAGCATAAGCACCTAGACTGGCGAAGCCTTACCTGCAAGATGTAACCCAGCAACATAGCAAACTTTGGCTGAACTCCTTCTTAGTCCTAGAAGGATGGATAGTAGTTTTGTTTTACTTTGATACATTGTAACTTAACTAACACAATGAAATTGTATAAGTAACATCAAGGAAGATTATATGCTTAACATTATGAACTACGGTGACCGTTATGATCAAAGGAAAGGGAACTCTAATTCTTGGAAATGAAAAAAGGGACCATTCTATCCCAAGTCAGCAGAAGGAGGATAAAATACAGGTGCAGATGTGACAAAGAGGTCACAAAACCAGGTCAGAAGGTAAAAGCATTTGCACCAAAACTCCAGTCATCAAAGAGGACACGTAATGGCTGAACAATTTTATCAGAGATGAGACACACGCTTGTCATGTGAACAGGGGCACAAACTGCTTATGTCATAGATTTTGAGGCTTTACAAAGCACAGGAAAAGTATTGAGGGGGTCCCTCTTCCGAGGTATCCAGCTCAAGCTGTATTAAACCGACTCTGTGACAGAACCCAGGTCCGAATTGTCCTTTACAGTTGGAGGCTAAGACTGGATCCAGCCGCACCCAGACTCCTCTCCGAGAAGGAGTTTAGAAAGCAAGGGAGTCCAGTCTGAACGTCACTGCTCGTCAGGAGGGTCTTCCCAGGCTCTTCTTCAACACCCAGCCCCATTCTTCTGTCTTCTTCTCGCCCTGCCTCTATTAGTTCCCTGGCCTCCAAGGCAACATTTACTCAGTTCAGATTCCCCCTGGATTTAATCATCATGCTTCCTATCATTTTTCTGTCTCTCTGGCTCCATCGGGACTTTTCTTCTCCTGGTCACGATGCCCCCCAGGAGTTTCCTGGCCCTCCACATCCATCTCGTAGCATTTTAGGTGGGTCCATCTTTGAGTCGTAGAGCTGTCATTTGTTCCTCTATGCTACCTAGGATTCCTATGTTCAGTCCCCGGCCACATGGGAACATCCATACTCCCCTCAGATGATCATCCGAGTTCGTCCTTGTCCTCCCCAGCCTTCTTTTGTCTACCCGCCCTGCTCGACGCCTCTCCACCCTCACGAAGCTTCCCAAGACCTTCCTCAAACTCCACAGCCTCTCCTAGCATTTTACCTCCCTATGTCTCTTGTTCCATCAGAGCCTCTCGTCTTTCTTTGCTACATGGCGCCCCGTCATGTTTCTCTCTGCCATCGAGGGCATCTCCGTTCAGTTCCTCTCTCATTCATTCATGTAGTTTGCCCAGACCCCCTCCCAAGACTCCTAAGCCCTCGCTGCGTCTCTGAGCCTTCTTTTCCTACCCTGCCCCCTCATAATGCCCCTGCTTTCTAAAGCTGTGTCCTCCGAGTCCTTTCTCATACCCCACAGCACTGCCAGCACTTCAACTCCCTTTTGATTTTGGTTTTTTTTTTTTGCGCTCTTCAAAGTGCCCTTAACTTCCTCTTTGCTGTTTAGGATGCCTTCATTCTGTCCCCAGCCCCCTAACATCATCTGTACTTTGTCAAAATCCCCTTCAGAGTTCTGCCTTGTTATCTCTGAGGCTTACTGGTACTCTCCCACTCCCATCGCCGAGCTCTCATGAGATATCCCCTATGCCCCAGAGCCCTATTTTAGTCCCAGAGGGCACTTTGAACCCCTCTTTTTCCCTCAGAACCTTTCCAGAGTCTGCAACCATTAACCCCATCAGTCTTTTGGTTCTCTCATCTTTTTGGTGCACTTGCAGTCCATTCCGAGGGCAACCATATTTTGCTCGATTCCCTTTTGAGCTCATCATATCCCAAGACATCTTTGGTTTCTCTGGCCCCTTCGGGACCTCTCTAATCTCTCTGACAAGGCCTCTCATTCTGCCAGAGCCTTTTCCAAAATCATCTCTGTGCTCTAGAGCAGTCTGTTTGGTTTCTGCATTATATTATGTTTCTATTTTGTATCTGGTACCCTAACAATGTCTGTCATAGGCTCAGATCTTTTCTTAGCCTTTATCTACTTTTATCAATATGTCTGCCATGATTATTTTTGTTGCCTTTTACAACTTATTTTTGTTCTAGCTACTTAGATGTTAATTAATGTACTTTATGCAGTTTCAGGTACATTACATATATTTCCATGCTTTTTTGTTGCTTTCTGTCTTTTGTGACTGAAGTAGCACTATTGAGTAAATAAGTCAAAAAGAGATCATCAATATGACTCAAAATTGCTTCTAATTTAGAGTAAATAACTTATTTTGTAGAGCAAGATATTGTTGAGAATGTTTTCTCATAGAATCTGATTCTGTTTTGTCATTCAGTCCCATCCAGAATACAGTTCTGGCAGAAGCTCAGTAACGCACATGGTCTTACTAGAAACAAAGAATAAGCCCATAGTAGTATGTTGGGATTTTTTTTTAAATGATACTCCAGTACATAAATTGTGGTGTTTTTTTTTCTATCTATGTTCCACAAAAAAACCAATCTAATTGCCTACCTGGTCATGTTGTTGATGTAATAGATAAAGTTGTAGTAAAACGGCAGGTATCTCTTCTTCTAGTAAAGGTCACTCTCTTCCTTTGCCACCTCACACATTGTAAAGTTAAGGCAAATAACAAAACATGCTGCTCCTCTGGGCACTTTTATGCTTCTGTAGGGTTGGCCCCGCCCTTTACCCAGAGGATTGTGGGAAGGGCAGTGGGCGGGGCCTGGGGTATATGAGCCACAGACTTGGGTCAGGAGCTCATTGTGTTGCTGGGCTTTTCCAGGGTGAGGGATCTGTGGTTTGTTAAGTAAAGTGCAGCATTGGAGCTTTTTCAGCTGTTTGGGTAGCTCTCTTTTAATATTAAGACTAGTATAGGTAAGAAATTAGAGGTAAGACTTTTCAACTAATGTAAGGCTTAATGCCATATATAGTAGAAAATGGACTTGTATGTTACTTTTCTTGTGTGTTTTTTTTTTTCAGAACAGTAGTTTTGCAATGGGTGTTTAGTGTGGCTAGGTGGTTTAATAGTAGTCTCTTTTTTTTTTTTTGTTATTCCAGGTGCTGTGCGTCTTACTGTAATTCCTCACTTTGTTGAAGATAGAATTCTGTTTTTTTTCTAGTTTTGTACAACACTCTTTTAGTAATTGTTTTTATTAGCCTTAATTGGTCCAGTTATGAGATTATTGAGTGGGAGTTAAGATGAATGTCTTGTATGTGTATATACATTGTATTTTAGCACTTTGAGGAAGCGGTAGGGATGTAAGGCATGTTGCCTTTCAGGGTATGGGACAGCTCATTGTCTTCCCCAGTGGTATGCAGAGTATCATAGTGGTCCTAGAGCTGTTCTGGCTTGTGGCAGGCCCCTGGTAGATCGTATCAGGGCTTCACTGATTTCATGGATCTGTAGCAGAGCCTGGAGTCTGTAGTAATACACAAGATAGGAGGTGACTGCTGAACACAGGGCAGGGCTTGGAAGAGCAGCTCCCAAGGAATGACTGATGCAGGGGCTTAAGCCAGCCAATGGAGGGCAGGAGCTGTCAGGAAGAAGTGGGGTCCTTTCTTTGATGGCTCAGGAGAAGAGAAGGGGTTTCTAAAGTTTTGGCGCTGGGGGATGGCTGGGAAAGGGAGGCAGGTTCACGATTCTGTCTTAGACAAGTTTTGCAGTTGGGTTTGGGTGTTGATGACATCTGGTCTGTTCTAGCCTCTCACATTTGAGGTGAGCCCGATAGTAGCGAGGATGAGCACAGAACTGGCGATTTCACATAAGCGTATTGGTAATGTTGTGTTTCTTGGTATCTTAGGTGCCATAAATAATTGTCACTGCAGCTTTGGCCTCCAGAATCAGTGTGGAGCAGGCGAGCGGAAGGCCATGGTGTTTGGGAGGATGCGGGTATTGTGGAAGAGGTTGGCATCTCCTCTCAAGATGCTTATTGCTGATGCTGTGGTTGCTTTGGGGATTCGTGTTTTTTTTTTTCCTTTTGCAGAGGAAGAGGAGGAAGCTGATGACTGCAGGAAGATATCAGATGGCTGTTTTTTTGTGGATTGCGTCAAGGATGGTTTCTGACCCCTGGCCATCCACAAGCTAAGTTGAGACACTGGTGCCCGAGAGGGGCCAAGGGGATGAGGTTGACAGTTGCTGAAAGGGGTCTTTGAAGTTAGCATAGGGGTGAGGGCTATCCTGGGGCACAGTCCCCTTTGGGCAGGTAAAGGATGTGGCTTACTGTTCAGCATGATGCTAGCACATCCCGGGCAGGGCAGTTCCAGCCTGTGTCAGTTGTCATGTTGTTCGTGTGGTCCGTGTTCTGCGTCTTAGACCTTTCTTGGGTCACGAGGTCATCTTTTAAGCTCCAGGAGCACAGCGTGGCGCCTCAGGCACCCTCCCTAGGGTCTCAAATGCTTGCACCCCTGCGCATAGCACCATTCGGCTGCTGGTCGTCTTGCGTTAGAAGCTTAAAGCATGCTTCGGTCTTGCGTCTTGGAAGCTTCAGGACAGCCCACTTCTGCGACTGGGTCTTCTTCCCTACGTCATTACATTCTTAGGTCTTGAAGCCAGTCTTCCTGCGCATACATCTTAGCAGTCTTGACAGTCCCTCCTTATCACAGATGATGACGTTGTAAACTTTGTTTCAGGGGCTTCCATAGAGCCTCTTCACATCAACACTGTGGTCTCCAGGTCTTCTTGCCTGACGGTGACTTCCATCCAGGTGTCATCCTTCTTGCTGGGAGTTTTCTGTCATTCTTGAGGCGTGTTGTTTTTAGCATTCTGTGTAGTCTTGGTCTCTGATTGTGTGTGTCTGTGTTTGGCTCGGAACCCCCCTGCCCAGGTGTGCAGAGCTCAAGGCAGGCAGAATAGTGACAAGAGTCTATAGTTAATATGTGGATCTGTTGAGACTGAGGCAAAGGTTGCGTAGTCATCTGGAATTGATTAGCTCTCAGTAGGTTGGGTGCATGGGTGTTTCATTAGTGGGTGTTGGCATAAGCAGAGCCAAGTCAGAGAGGCTGTTTATGGATAGTGAAGGAGATAATATCTCAAAGATGTTCAGGCTGCTTTGTGTGGGGTGTAATGTTTGTGGGCTTTTTTTTTTTTTGATGGCAGGCTGCTGTTGGCCCTAGTTGAACAGTGTTTCTAAGTAGAAACAAGACCTTTGGAATTAAGCTACTGCTCCGCATTAGGGTAATGTTTGATATTGTTTATTTGTTTTTTTAGAAGCAGAAGGATGAGATGGGCAGAGTGACTCAGGGGAACCGAGAGGAGCGCCATACGGAGGTGGCTTGGCATGAGGTATTAAAGGGAAGATCTGAACGGTGGCTCCATGAATACAATTGGGCACTACTTTTTTTCATGTGAAAGTGAGGTTGCGTAGCCATGTGCTACTGTGCTGGACTGAGGTACAACAGAAGCAGTTTTCCTTTCAGTAATTCTACTTTTCAGGTAAGTCTCTTCCAACTAACTGAACAGGCTGAAGATAATGACGTCTTTTTCAGGTAGTATCCGCTTCCAGATTGCTAAGAGCATATATTTACACTTAATGCCAAGGGATGCTGTGCGGAGAGGCTCTTGCTTATACTTATTGCTGTGACAGTGCAGCTCTGCTAACTTTTATGTATGCCCTGTTGATGGGTTGGAAGCAGAAAAGCATAGAGGGGTTGCACCCACGGTGAAGAGTAGATGGGACCGGTGACCCGAATCTGACTGATGGGGTATTGCATCCCATCATCATCACGCTCAGTATAAAAGCAGATGGATCAAAGGGGTCGGTACCTTTCCTTCAATGGCTGGCGTCTGAGGACTCTGCTGTCTGTTTGACATCCTTCAATCCCGATCTGTGCATTTATGCAACCAGATCCAGAATCCGGTTCCAATCCATTGGCAAGTCCGTTCTTGGACTTTGCCCGTGCCTGCCGGTGAAGCGATGGGCAACCTGGGAGCTTGATACTGGGTTGTGTATATATTTTACCTATTTTATTTTTTCCTGTTGTCTCTCCTCGGTATTACTTTTCTCTTTACATTTCATTATGAAAGAGTTCAGTTTCTTTTCCAGCTCCTAAGTCTCTCTCACATTCTTTCTTTCCTTCCTCAGGAGAGAAGTTAAAAGAGAGCATCTGTCACTTGGTTTAATGCCCAGCCTGAGCTGCAACAGCAATGACAGATAGGGCACCGGAAGAGACTTGGCCGAGGAGAGCGGCGACCTAGAGCATCGGTTCATTCTCAGCTGCTGTATTACAGGTGGTGCACAAGCCTCTGCTTGCACTCTGTCTGTCGGTCCTATTCAGAACGTGGTTCTGGCAGAAGTCGGGTAATGTAGGAATGTATCTGAGAGAAAATGGCCATGTGAGCCAGCCTCCCTACTATGAGAGATTAGATTAAGGGCAAAACAGGTGGTAGAAGATGAAATTAGTACATGGGGGAAAAACGGGAACTGAGAAGGTAGAAAACATGTTGTGCTAATGACTAAGTAATTTACTATGCGAATTCTTGTAACCAATCTGATGTGTGAATGAACTGCATGGACAGCGCGTGGGCAGTGTAACTAGCTAATCAGAAATAAGCGAGTCGCGTGTATGGCTACAACACAGGGTATAAAAGATGATGATCTGTGCTTAATAAACGGCTTCTGTTAATTCACATTGGATCGTCTGGAGTCCAGTTATTTCTCCTCAGGGCATGGCTAGGAAAGGGAGGTGGGTTCATGATTTCTTCTCGGACAGGTTTTGCAGATGGGTTTGGGTGTCGTCGGAGCCTGGTGTGCTCTAGGCTCTTGCATTTGAGGCGAGCCAGATAGTATTGAGCTGGGGCACGGGACTGGTGGTTTGGCAGAAGCGTAGTGCTAATGTTGTGTTTCTTGGTATCTTAGGTGCTGTGAATAACTGTTGCCACAGCGTCACACTCTGGAATTGGCACTGAGCAGCCAAGCAGAATGCCTCAGAGTTCATGAGGCTGAGGGTGGCGTGGAAGAGGTTGGTATCTCCTCTCAAGATGCTTATTGCTGGTGCTGTGGCTGCCTTTGGGATTACTTTTTCTTTTCCTTTTGCAGAGGAAGAGGAGGGACCTGGTGACAGCGGGAATGTATCGGGTGGCTGTTTTTTGTGGACTGCATCAAGGAAGGATTCAGATGCCCGGCCCTCCGAAAGCTTAGTTGACAGTCAGGCGCTGTAGAGGGGTGGAGGTGGACAATTGCAAAATGGGATCTTTGATGTTAGCGTAGTGGGGGGGGCTGTCCTGGGGCACAGTGTCCTTTGGGCAGGTAAAAGATGTTGCTTACTGTTTGTCATGATGCTAGTGTGTCCCTGGCAGGGCAGTTCCAGCCTGTGCATGTTGTTGTGTTTTTCATGTGGTACGTGTTCTGTGTCTTAGACCTTTTTTGGGTCTGAAGGTCACCTTTAAGGTCCAGGAGCACGACATGGCGTGCCGGGCGTCATCCTTAGGGTCTCGAACGCTGGGACCTGTGGGTGTAGCACCATTTGACTGCTGGTCTTCTTGCATTAGAAGCTTAAAGCGTGTATCGGTCTTGCGTCTTGGAAGTTTCCGGGTGGCCCACTTCCACGACTGGGATTTCTTCCCTGCGTCGTTACGTTCTTAGGTCTTGAAGCCAGGCTTCCTTCGTATACATCTTATCAGTCTTGACATTCCCTCCTTATCACAGATGATGACGTTGTAAACTTTGTTTCAGGGGCTTCCATAGAGCCTCTTCACATCACCACCGTGGTCTCCAGGTCTTCTTGCCTGACGGTGACTTCCATCCGGGTGTCATCCTTCTTGCTGAGAGTTTTCTCTCGTCTTTGAGGCACTTTGTTTTTAGCGTTCTTTGTAGTGTCTGTCTGTAACTGTGAGTGTTTGGCTCGGGGCCGCCCTGCCTGGGTGCGTAGCATCCAGGGTGGGTGGAATTGTGTGGAGAGTCTATATGTAGTATATGAATCCCTGTAGATCGGGGCAAAGGTGTGAGAGTCATCTCAGGGTAGCCATCAGGAGGCTGTGTGGATAGCTCTTGCATTTTTGTTGTTTGGGAAGAGCAGAGGCATGTTGGAAAGGCAATACAGCAGTAGTGAAGAAGAGTTCATGTCGAAGAGGGTATGGCTGCTTATCGTGCGGACTTTTTTGTCATTTTCGTTGTGTACGGTTGTATTTGGACCTTAGATGGTATTTGTAAAAAGGTGCAAGACTTTGTTATTATGACCTTATTGCTCTCTGCCTCGGGGTGATTTCGCTGATGTTCTTGCAGATGCAGCGGGACAAGCTTGGCAGGGCAGCGTAGGAGAGGGGAGCAATGTAAGAAGGTGAGTCAGCACGTGGTATTAGAGAGACGATGTGGCTTTGAGTAGTATATGTATTGGTTCTTTTCAATTTGAAGTCTTGAAGCAATGAATGACATGGGATGTGGGGATGGGGATGAGTCAGTCAAGGTCAGCAGCGGTGGGTGGGCTGAATTATCGCATCTTCCTCAGATGGAGCAACTTTCAAGTTTTAAGCAACCCATGCTGGTTGGGTTTTACAGGCGGTTTGCAATCCTTCAGGTTGCACGCCTCGGGAGGATGGGCAGGCAAGGTGAGGGAGCAGGAGGTGGTAATAGGTTCACACATGTTAGGGTTTTGGGTGGTATCTCTCCCGTAAGCTCAACAGTAATATTGTGTGTCTAGGTGTCTTAGGTTCCAGAACCAGAGAGTGCCACAAAGTCTGAATCCCGAATCTCTGTGGAGCAGGTGAGTAGAAGGGTACGGCGCATCTGATGTGGGGGATATTGCAGTACAAGTTAGTGTTGACAGACGCAATGGTGCCTGATGGCACCATTTTGTGGAAATTGGGGTTCCCTTGTTTGTTTTTGCAGGTGATGAAGAGGAAACCCAGCAACTCCGCGATGAATCGATTTGATACACGGTAACTTTTTTTTCTTGTTGAGCAGGGCTCCAGAGTCCCGGCTCTCAGAAAGCGAAGTTGAGGTACCGGTGGCGGAGCTTCCTCAGGGAGGGGAGGGGATAGGGTTGGAAATAGCAGCGAGGCATTTAAAAGTTAGCGTGGCACTCCAGGCTGTCCAGGAGCGGTCCCCTTCAGGCATGTAAGTGGAGCGGTAATTGTCCTGAACGTATGTGAAACTATCTTGCATTACACTGCCTTGTGTGTGTTTAGCCTGGAATCGTATTGCTCTGTAGTGTTCTCGTCTGCAGTCTCAGATGGTCTAGCATGGTAACGCCTGTATTCCGTTACGTCTTGCACTGTATTGCTAGGTCATTTTCTTGACAGCCATCTGAGACTGTCATGTTGTACTGTTCGCCATGTTGTTACTTTGATGTATTGTTCTGCATCTGACTGTATTGGATTGCCCGGCTCTGTATTGTTTTTGCGTTGTGTTGCTCTGTAACTGTCTTGACTGCTATCTGAGAATGTCTCGCATTGTATGCTTATGTATCTTTTGTTTTGTGTTGTCTTGTGTATTCAAAATAGTATTGCATTGCCCGACACCGTATCGGTTTCGCATCGTAGCGCCCCGTAATTGTCTTGAGTGCCACATCGGACTGCATTGCATCATATAGTTCTGTATTTTGTTTGGCATTGCATCAGTCTGTATTTTAAGTTGTATCACTTTGGCTGCCCGTATCTCGGTTTTGCGTCGTATCCCTTAGTCATTGTCTTGATTGCCATCTGAGATGATCAGGCATGGTAACCTTCCACATTTTGTTTTGAATCGCATGGTTGCGCATTTGAATCTCTGTTGTGTCACCTGGCTGTGTTTGGGTTTTGCAGCATATGGCTTTGTCATTGTCTTGACAGCCGTCTGATATATTCTGTTATCGTACCGCACGGTATTGTGGATTTTTTTTATTCTCTTGTTCTTCCTTTGACCGCGTATTGCATTTTTCTGCCCTGTATCATGGTACGTCTTGAATCGTTTCAGTCTGTCGCTGTTTTGACTGTCACGTGAGACACTCTGGCATTGTATCCTTAAGTATTTGGTTTTGTATTTGAAGGCTGGGTATTTGAAATTGTATTGCATTGTTTGGCGCTATTTCAGTTTTCCATCGCATCACTCTGTATTTTCCTTAACCGCCATCTGAAACCATCTCGCATGGTATTGTTCCGTATGTTGTTTCTTTAACAGATTGTTTTGTATGTGACCATATATTGTGTTGTTGGGCAGGGCGTTGTTTTCGCATTATATCGCTCTGTAATTTCCCTGATGGCCGTCTGGGATGGTTTTGCAGGGTACCGCCCCGTATCACGTTTTGTCTTGCATTGCATTGCCCCGTAATCGTCTCGACTGCCGTCTCAGGCCATCTGCCATTGTAATCGCTGTATTGCAGGTTTTTTGATTCATCGTTCTTAAGTTACCCTATGTATTTTATCGTATTGCCCTGTATTGTGTTACGTCTTGCATGGTATTGCTCTGTATATGTCTTGACTGCCATCTGAGACCGTGGAGTTGTACAGTTCGATATGTTGTTTCTGGAACGGATTGTTTTGTACCTGATATTGCATTGCCGGGCAGCGTGCTGTTTTTGCATTACGTTGCTCAGTAATTTCCTTGACTGCCATTTGAGACTGTCTTGCATCGTAAGCATAAGAATTCGGTTCCATATTATATTGTTGTGTATTTGAAATAGTATTGCTCCGTCTGGCTCAGTATCAGTTTTGCATCGTGTTGCCCTATCATGCTCTTGACTGCCATGCGATCTATTCTGGCATTGTACCACACTGTATTGTGGGTTTTTTAAGTGGTTGTTTTTTGACTGTGTACTGCCTTGTACCGCCCTGTATTGTGTTACGTCTGGCATTATATTGCCCCATTTTAGCCTTGACTGCCTTCTGATCTATTCTGGTATTACACTTTAATGTATTCTGGGTTTTTTAATCAGTTGTTCTTCGTATGGCTGCGTATTGTCTTGTTACTGCCTTGTATTGTGTTGTGTCTTGCATTGTATTGCTCTGTCACTGTCTTGACAGTCATGTTACACGTTCTGTCCTAGGACTGCACTGTATTGTGAATTCTTTAATGGGTTGTTGTTTCTTTGACTGTGTATCATCTGGTAGTGCCCCGTATTGAGTTACGTCTTGCCTTCTATTGTTCTGTCATTGTGTTGACTGACCTCTGATATATTCTACCATTGTATGGCACTGTACCATCAATTCTTCGGTTGGCTGTTCTTTATTTGATTGTATGTTGCCTTGTACTGCCCTGTGTAATGTTAGGTCTTGCATTGTATCGCCCTGTCGTTGTCTTGCGAGTTATTTTAGTCTCCAGCACTGTATTGTGAAATTTTTAATGGGTTGTTTGTTATTTGACCACTGTTGCGATGTGACCCCCCCTTTTCCCCCTTTTTTGCCCAGGCTGCTGCTCGAGCAATAACAACCAGCGGGAGTTGCTATGAGTGGCACTTGAACTTTGTGGGATGGCTGGCAACAGAGTCAAAACACTCTAAGTTGGTTAGTTTGCTATATAACGAGTGGACAGACCAAGAGCCCTTTGAGCTCTCTTGCAATGCAGCAGCCTGTTCGCCAGCATCTCCCCTGGAGCGGGGACACTCACTTAAGGTTCTGCTCTTCGAGGCTGAGAGATGCCATGCCGTAACAGAGTATCGGTAAGTGACTAATAGCATGCCAAACTTTACAATTTAGCTCAGCGATATAATGGATTGATGGCGCAGCTAAAATCCTTTAGAGGTAAACCGTTGCCCAAGTCCAGGGCAAGGATCGGATCCAGCCGCACCTAGACTCCTCTCCGAGGAGTTTAGAAAGCAAGGGGGTCCTTTCCAAGCCTTGTGACTCAATGGGAGGGTCTCCTTAACAGATAGTGTGACCGTGGCCCCTAGGCAGTAAATAATCTGGGGTACATGGCCATGGAATCTGGTGAAGCACTGTCACGTGCACTGCTACCTTTGTTGAATCACTGTGTGCGTGTTTCTAAATGTTTCTCTACTTTTCTCTTAGGAGTGAAGTTAATTGCTCTGATTGTCACAACCGCGTATTGCCTTGTCCGGCCCTGTATGGTGTTAAGTCTTGCATTGTTATTGCCCTTTCGTCTTGACGGTCACTTCAGAGATTCTGTCCTAGGACTGGACTGTATTGTGATGTCTTTTATGGGTTCTTATGTGGCTGTGTATTGCCTCGTACTGCCCTGTATGGTGTTATGTCTTGCACAGTATCACTCTGTTGTTGTCTTGACTGTCATCTGATCTATTCTGCCATTGTACGCCACCATGTTGTCACTTCCTTCATCAGCTGTTTTTTATTTGACAGTATATTGCACTGTACTGCCATGTACGCTGTTACGTCTCGCATTGTATTGTCCTGTCACTGTCGTGTTTGTGATTTTAGACTTCGTGTTTAAAAATTTCACAGTCCACTGTAGTCCTACAATTGGCTGTTGTTGATTTAACTGTGTATTTGTTAAACAATTCTCAATCCCGTGCAGTCCTATAACTGTTTGCTGTTTATTTGAGCGGGTAGTGGGTTGTACTGACACGCATAGTGATATGTCTTGTGTTGTATTACCCTTTCATTGTTTGGATTGTCATTTCAGCCATCGTGTTAAAAAATTCTCAATACCGTGCAGTTCTAGAATCGTTTTCTTGTTATTTCACCATGTATTGGGTTGTAGTGCCCGGTATACTGTTAGGTCTTGCATTGTATTGCCCTGGAACCATCTTGATTGATATCTGATATATTCTCGCATTGTAGTACACTGTCTTGTCAGTTTTGTAATGGGTTGTTCTCTGTTTGACTGCATATTGCATTCTACTGCCCCCTATAATGTTATGTCTTGGATTCTATTGCTCAGTCATTTTATCGACTGCCATCTGCGACTGGGATTGCAGCACACTCGTCTGTGGGTTTTCGATCGGCAGTTTGTTATTTTGACTACCTTTTGCCTCGTCCTGCCCCGTGTTGTGTTTTGTCTTGCATTGTATTGCCCTGTAATCGCCCTGACTACCATTCCGGTATGTACCGCTCGGTCTTCCGGTTTTTTTTAAACGTTTGTTCTTTATTTGGCTGCGTATTGCATTGTAGTGCCCTGTGTGGTATTCTATCTTGCATTGTATTGCCCTGTCGTTCTCTTCACTGTCATTGTAGACACTCTGGGATAGTAGCCATCTGTATCATGGGGGTTTTACTGGGTGCTCTTTCTTTGACCATGTATTGCTGTGTTACCGCCTTTGTGTTGGGTCTCGAATCGTGTTGCCGCGTCATTGTTTTGACTGCCATCTGATGCATCTTAGCATTATACTGTCCTCTATTGTCTTACGTTGTGCATTGTATTGCTCTGTCGTTATCTTGCCTGCTGTCTCACATCTGTTGGCGTTGTAACACACAGTATTGTGGGTCCCTTCGTGGGTTGTATATTGGACTGACTATTGCACTGTACTGCACTGTCTAACGTTACGTCTCAGATTCTGTTGTCCTGTAACTGTCTCGACCACCACCTGATGCTCCGTGGGATAGTGCTGCCCTGTATGTTGGGGTTTTGACAGGTTGTTCTTTCTTTAATTCTGTTTCGCATTGGACTGCCCCGTGTTGTGTTGCGTTTGGCATTGTATTGCCATATAATAGTCCTGAGTGCCACGTGATATATTCTGGCATGGTACCGCACTGTGTTGTGGGTTTTTTTTTTAAGGGGTGGTTGATGTGAGTGTGTCTTGCCTTGTACTGCCCCGTATCGTGTTTTGTCTTGCGTTGTATTGCCCTGTCATTGTCTAGAAGGTCATTTTATACGTTCTGTCACAGGACTGCACTGTATTGTGACTTCTCTAATAGGTTGTTGTTTCTTTGACCGTGCAGTGTCTTGTAGTGCCCCATATCGTGTTATGCCTTGCGTTGTATTGCTCTGTTGCTGTCTCGCCTGACATCTGATAGATAGTCTGCCACTGTATGGCACTGTACTGTGAATTCTTTCCTTGGCTGTTCTTTATTTGAATGCGTATGGCGTTGTACCACCCTGGATAGCTTTGTCTTGCATTGTATTGCCCTGACGATGTTGTCTTGCTTGTTATTTTAGATTGTCTGAGATTGTACTGCACTGTATTGTGAGTTTCTGAATTAGTTCTTCGGTTGTGTGTTCCATCACACCGTCCTGTATTGTTATGCATTGCATTGCCCCATCATTGTTTTGATGGTCACTGTAAACATTGTCGTAGGACTGCACTGTATTGTGGGTGTGTTGATCGGTTGTTCTTAATTTGGCTGCGTATTGCCTTGTGCTGCCCCGTGTTGTGTTATGTCTTGCATTGCATTGGTCTGTCATTGTTTCGACTGTTGTTTTAGACTGTCTGGGATTGTACTGCACTGTATAGTGAATTATCGAATTGGTGGTTCTTTGTTTGACTGGTGTGGTGGTGCGGTGCCCTCCTCCCCGGTTTCCTACCCCGTCACCCCCCCAACCCCCCTTTCTCTCCTCCCCGCAGGCAACAGAGTCAACACACCGTCTGGCGTGGGGACTTTAGATTTTTTTTTTTTTCCCAGGCTGATATGACTAAAAGTCAATTAGCTGCCTCTACAGATAGTGGACAGGAAGAGAGCCCTTGGAGCCTTCCTGCCCGGCAGCCGCCTGTTCGCCACCACCTCCGCTTGAGCGGGGACGCTCATGTAGGGTTCTGCTCCTCGAGGTTGAGAGATGCCTTGCCGCAGCAGAATCTGGGTAAGTGACTAATAGCGTGCAGAACTTTGCAATCTTAGCTGAGCGATAGAACGGATTGATGGAGCAGATACAATCCTTTAGAGGGAAACGGTTCCCAAGGCCGGGGCAGGGATCGGATCCAGCCGCACCTAGACTCCTCTCGGAGAAGGAATTTAGAAAGCAAGGGGGTCCTTTCCAAGCCTCATGACTCAAGGGGAGGGTCTCCCTGACAGCTTGTCTGACCCTGGCCCATGGGCAGTAAATAACCCGGGGTACGTGGCTGTGCAATCTGGTGAAGCGCTGTCACGTGCACTGCTACCTTTGTTGAATCATTGTGTGTGTGTTTCTAAACGCGCTCTGTTCTCTAGCCATCTATTTTCAGTGACTGGGACTTCTTCCCTGCATCCTTAAGATCTTAGGCCTTGAAGCCAGGCTTCCTGCACATACATCTTCTCAGTTTGAGAGTCATTTTGTGTGGGGTGTAATGTTTGTGGTTTTGTGTGTGTGTGTTTTTTTTTTTTTAACGGCAGGTTGTAGTGTTACTCTGGAAGGCATTTCTAAGTCAAAACAAGACCTTGTTGTGGGGTGGGCGGTGTGTGTCACACAGCGTTCCCCCTAAAAGTGGAGGGAGAGCATCTAGGAGGAAGATGCAGAGCTGGTGGTCGGGGAGAGGCTCAGGGGAGGGGGTGATGTGCTGTGGGGCTTTAGCAATGGCCCCTCTTCCCAGCAGGCTCCAGCTGGGGCTGAGGCAGCCTATTTGGGACCCATGAGGTGAGCATGGGCTGGGCCAAGGGCTTAAAAAAAAGGCTGCCCTGGGGATGGGTCTGCTTCGCCAAGGGCCTCTAGCTTCCAAGTGGGCTGCCTGGGCACAGCTGCCTGCCAGCGCTGGCTGAGGAGTCAAACGAAGGCGGTTCTGACAGGTAGGTGCCTCCAGCCAGGAACAGACGGTCCTCGCAGCGAGGAAGGATCCCTCCCAGCC